>NC_039365.1:38402992-38465480 GCF_003573695.1 Papaver somniferum
ATTATTATTATGTAATTTTTGGATTTTAAATTTACTTCCGTTGATTTGAATTAAATTTCTACTTTTTTGAAACATACGACCTTAATTAAAACTTGAGGATGTTTACATACAAAGAGATAATAGAAAGGAAATGACAAACGACAATTTTTAATTCCCATATTCTGCCCATATATATTCGATCAAGTCATCACGCAAGCGAATATGTGCATCTTTGTTACGCATTGCACGTCGGCGTTGCTGAGCTCTAATTTGGGAAAACTCGTCACTATTGCCTCTTAATATATTAACCGGTGCTGCGTTGCTACGTTGTTCATAAACATGTGGCCAGTCACCGGGTAGACGCTCATCCTCGACTATCATATTATGTAAGATAATACAAGTTTTCATGATATATGCAAGCACATCTGGATTCCACATTCTTGCAGGTTGTTTGATGATTCCAAATTGTTGTTGAAGTACACCAAATCCCCGTTCAACATCTTTTCTTGCACCCTCTTGCATCGATGAAAATATTTCTTTTTTCCTACCAACCGGATGTTTAATGGCCACAATAATAGTAGCGATTAAGTTATAATCCTCTTCGGCTACAGATTTTTGTTTCTTGTTCGTCTTCACGCGACCATTGAAACGCGCTGTGAATTTGTTCAACATCTGTGCACACACAATATAGATGCAGTTACATTATTAAAAGACCAACCCTCATTAACGAATATTTTTATTAGTCCATCACCATTTATATTCCAAATACTATAAATCCTTAACACAAACCATATCAATTCCAAATTCTATAATTCCAGAAACACAAATTAAATCGTCACCGATGCATTTCCAAAATCATTACAAGATTCCACAACCCAATTTAATCACTTCAAGATTCCATAAAAATCACTAAAAAATCAATTCCATACTCACGCAATTAGCTCTTCTACATATGTAACTCCCAAAATTTACATAACTACAATTTACATAACTAAAATTAATCACCTCAAAATTCAATAAAAAACAATACAAATTCAATTATTGGTAACCATATTCACATACAACATGCAGAAAACCAATAATTAATCCAATAATTTACATAACTACAATAATTTACAATAATTTAAAATTAATCCAATAATTTACATAACTACAATTATTGATAACCATATTCACTAAAATTAATTACCAACAGACAACATGAAGAAAAACAATAAAAGGAAGCTCTCAATTGAAATAGGTTGATTGAAACAGTTGAAAGGTGAGAACTATTTCCCACATAATCTACATAACCACGGATTTTTACAATACCCAAAAATAATAAATCAAATTTTTACAATACCACTGTGGAAGCTCTAATAAATTTTAGTGAATAGATTATAAATCAAATAAAAATTTACAATACCCACAAATCAAATTTTTACAATACCCACAAATAAATTTTTACAACCACTGTGGAAGCTCTAATAAATATTAATCTCTATAAAAACATAAAACACACATACCCACAAATATTAATCTCAAATTTTTTTAAGCTCTAACTATTTTAAAAAAAAATTTAACCAAATTTACATAATCATCAAATATGGTTTTTTTCACATACATATTAATCTCTATAAAAACATAAAACACACATACCCAATTAAATTTAACCAATTTCATATTCATATTTGTTCGTTAAAACCAAATTTTAGATAAACTAATTTTAACAAATAAAACCCTAAATAAATTATACAACAATATGGATAAAACAAAAGAGATTAAGAAAAAAAAAACATACCTCTTTTGTAACCCGGGTTCATCAAGTATCTTGGTTTTTTCTTTTCTTTTACTGCTCGTCACTGTGATGTTTTTGTTAAGAAGCTGTGTTTGTGGGCGGTAGAAACAAAGAAACAAAGAGGAGGTAGAAAAGAAAAGAAGAAGACGGAGAAGATTAGGGTAAAGGGAAAGTGAACACGTGGGCTATACGTGGTGGTTAGAGATTGGCCGGGCTTTAATGCCACACGTGCTAGATACGTGTGTTAATAGAAGTCCAACACTATACGTACGCCTGCAAACCAAGCGTTGATTATACGTACGCCTGAGAGAAGAGGAGGCGTTGATTATACGTACGCCCCACGTCAGGCGTTGATTATACGTTCGCCTCAAACAGGCGTTGATTATACTTACGCCTCAAAACAGGCGTTGATTATACGTTCGCCCCACGTCAGGCGTTGATTATACGTACGCCTGAAACAGGCGTTGATTATACGTCCGCCTCAAAACAGGAGTTGATTATACCAACGCTTCATTCAGGCGTTGATTATACGTTCGCCACACCAGGCGTAGATTATACAAACGCCCCTTCTCCGAGCGTGAAATATATGTACGCCCCACAACAAGCGTATTCTTTATCAACGCCCCACAACCAGCGTTAACTATATCTCCGCCCGGCCCAAACGAAGATTATACCAACGCTCCACATGCAAGCGTGGATTATACATCCGCCCGACTAAATATACTCCACTGCCTTAACGTGACACTACAGACTAAACTCAAATTTGATCGTTTGTTTTGGTCTTTGATCTTTGGTTTTGATCGTACCACTGTGGACGCTCTTAGGGATTTGAAGTTTGCTCAAGGGTTTTTGGTCTCACTTCATCTCGTAGGTTCCTTTACGCATCTGTTTTGATCGATTAGTTTTTTGTTTTAGTATAAATTTGCAGATATAATGCCTGTGCAAAAGAAAAGTGTTGGCGATTTAAAGGAGTCTGATTTAAGATGAAAAAAAGTACTCCCTCAGTTCTTTTTTAATAGGCCAGTTTCTATAAATAAAAGTTTCAAAAAAATAGGTCAGTTTCTTAATTGGGAAAGTCAAATGTTACTTTAATTTTTTGAGACCACTTTTCTCTTAACTTCTTTTGGTGACAAGTGTTATGTGGACCACTTCACTTTACTTCTTTTGCTAACAAGTGTCACGGGGACCATTTCACTTTACTTCTTTTATTGACAAGTGTCATGAGGACCACTTTCAATGATTAGTTCTCTTAATTTCCTTAAATTTCGCTGAAAATAAAAGTGGCCTATTAAAAAAGAACGGAGGAAGTACTTGTTAGAGTTGATTTAGATGTTCCATTGGATGATAATTTGAACATTATTGATGATACTAGGGTTAAAGAAGTTGTTCCTACTATTCAATACTTGGTTCATCATGGAGCTAAACACTACAAAATAAGTAGCTTCTAGGGACAGGCTGTTTTTTCAAAACCGTCCCTAAAGAGGATTATTTGGGACGTTCATGGAGTACTCGTCCCTATTAGTGATCAAAATTTTAAATTAAGACAATAATATGACCGTCCCTAAAAAAAATGACGACCAAATAGTATTAGTGACGGTGGAACAGGGGACGGTCAGAAAAACATCACTAATATCTTCTTGGGACTGATTTGGGCCTCTTGGAACGCTTTTTAGCCGTCCCAAGAAGCCTTTTGTTTTGTAGTGAAAGTTATTCTCTGTAGTCATCTTGTAATCAACATATTTGATTTCTTAATTGTTTTCTTTTGGCTATCTAGTAGTTATCAATGTTTAAGAGTCGTATATACGGATATGATTTTGATTCCGACTTGTTTTTCAAATTTATATGCATCTTTAGGTTATAATTTCAGTTATAAGAAGCTAGTGACCCAGAGGGTGTTACGCCTAAATACAGCTTGAAGCCTCTTGTGACTAGATTGAGTGAGCCCATACAGCCATATGTAAGTTTTGCCTAACCTGAATCGAGCTTCTTTTGTGTAATTTTTGTCTTGTATTTGTTCTTATTATGTGTTGCCCTCTTGATTAGGTTGGAATGGCCAATGATTGTATCGGGGAAGAAGTTGAGAAATTGGTTGCAGAAATCCCAGATGGAGGTGTTCTACTCCTTGAGAATGTGAGGTTCTGCAAAGAGGAAGAGAAGAATGACGCCGAGTTTGCAAAGAAGCTAGCAGCTCTTGCTGATCTCTACGTGAATGATGCATTTCGAACTGCTCACGAATCTCATGCTTCCATAAAGAAAGTCACGAAGTTCTTATCGCCGTGTGTTGCTGGGTTTCTTATGCAGAAGGTACGATTTCCAAATTATTTTTCGCACCTATGCCACCTAATATACTGTTGAGTGCATGTGTCATATCAAAGTACCAAATGTATGAGATCCTGATTTGGTTTATGTTCTTGTTTAGGAACTTGACTATCTTGTTGGGGCTATGTCAAGTCGGCGATTTGTTGCCATTGTTTGTGGTTCAAAGCTCTCTTCCGAGATAGGAGTTATCGAGTCGTTGTTGGGGAAAGTTGATGCCCTCATTATAGGTGGACAGATGGCCTTCACATTTTTAAAGGCCCTTAACCATTCCGTCGGAACATCCCCTGTGGAGGAAGACAAACTTGACCTTGCAAAATCACTTGTTTGGAGGGTCTTAGGTAGGAAAGTGGAATTTGTGTTAGGAACTGATATTATAGTTGCTGATAAATTTGCTCCTGATCTTAACTCACTTTTAATCCGCGGGGTCATATCTGATTACCTGGATTTTTATTGACTTGGAAGATCTTTGTTGCAGACAGAACTAGCATTTGCAATTCCAGAAGGTTGGATGGGGTTGGATATTGGTCCGCTTACCATTGATAGATGTATGGTATGTCTCGATAAAGCCAAGACTGTCTTATGGTATGGAACCATAGGAGTGTTTGGGATGGAGAAATTTGATCTTGGAACGGAGGTGTGCGTGTCACTTGCTATTTTTCTGCATATTATTTGTTGATTGAATCAACCTTCTACCACATTGTGTTAACACTCTTCTTTTACAGTGTGATGTGACCTTTAACACAGCAATAGGTTATATGGAGTTGTGTAGTGTTTCTAACAAAAAATAAATCAGGCCCTGCCCTTGCCGTGTACAATATTTATAAAAGCATCGTTGTTGTTACTATTTGTTGGGTATCATCCGTTATTTGACTCAAGAAGTTTTTGGTCTTTAATCTCTCTGCTAGCTAAAAACTATTTTATTTCTTTCATTTCAGGCAATTGCCAAGAAGTTGGCAGAGCTAAATGGGAAGGGAGTAACAACAATAATTGGCGGTAATGACTTAGTTGCAACGGTGAAGAAACTAGATCTGACAGACAAGATGAGCCACATCTTACCCAGAGGAGATGCCTACAAGGAGCTTCTAGAAGGAAAATCACTCCCTGGAATTCGCACTCTAGATGATACTTCTGCTTATTATCTTTGATGTTGTGGAGGCTGTTTTGTCAGATCTAGATTACATGAAACATAACAAGGGTAGTTATACATAGTAGTTTTACAAATAGGGTAGTTCAGTGTTAAGTATGTTATCTAGCTAGCTCAGCATGGCAGCAATTGTCCTCTAATTAACTATTTATACTAGCAGTATAATTTGAACTCGGTACTAGAGAACTTACCGTCAAGGCTATTGATGTCAGCCAGAATAGATCTAACTAGTGCTGAATTCAGAGACATCCTTTCTTAATTCAGTACTTCAATTTTTCAGAGATCCCCTTTCTTAATTCAGTACTTCTATTTGTAGGACCACATTGTTTGTTCAGAGAGAAATTTATATGTTTAAATACGTCCTGCAACCTGAATGCATCTATGAGCAGTGTTCCCTTGCTTAAGAGAGCTTTTATTGTTTTTGCTTGCTATAAACAAATCCTGATTCCTGATTCAGTTAACTAACGAATGAACAAGACAGCTGGTTTTCAACAAGACGGTATTCTTAGCTTTGTTTGAAAGGGAAAATTGTGGAGATGGAGTGGAAGTGGGATGATCTGTAGTCTTTTCTTACTAAATGATTTCAATAGTTGGGAATCGTCCTTTTACTAAAGAATACCGTGTAAAAAGGATTCCTAGGAATGAAGGTGAAGAGGGTTAGTCCCACATGAATCAGGAAGCACAAGTCTACTCAAAATGCTCTGTACATAACTAGCACTTCACTCCAGCAAATGAATCTCGCAGCCTTGCGGTAAGCACAAAGCGAACTATTCTTTTGCCTTTTACTAAAGAATACCGTGTGCTTGCCGCTTATAAGCGACATACGCCTATTTTTGGAGGGTTTCTCTTTTCAAGAGGAACCCAATAATTTTGAATCCAAAATGTTTCACTTCCAAGGCTAGTAAAGTCATAAGGCATTGTGACGGACTTGCGACCTGCATTACAAGCACAAGGCTAGATGGTAAGGGAATTAGGCTTTGTGATGGCTTTGCGACCTGCATTAAAAGCACAAAATGATCCAGATGTGAGCGTTATAAGGCTTTACTTCACCTTGATACCTGAATCACAAAATGATCCAGATGGTAAGCCAGGTAATGTGTTTGTGATGTTAATCATAACACTAGGCTATACGTATTCAAACTCCTATTTTCAAACGAACACCAAAAATGGACCAAATGGTGACGTTATATGCAATTAAACATCATAAGTATGCAATTTAGTAACTCTTTCCAGCAAAAACTTGCAGTTTCTTATGAAAGAAATGAGCTGAAATCTGATCAAATCACAAACACGCACACACTTGTAGTTGTCGATCAATAGATTATAGATAGATAACATTGGTGGCTATTCGTTAGCATCTAAAATCTTACCTGAACCCGAAGTTTTTTTAAGAAACAAAAAGAACAATAATCGTTTTCGCACCGGAAGGGAGGGAATCCAAGCTCCAGTCCACACTTTAGCAGGGTACTATTCTACCAGAATCAAAAATACTACACAAAAAAGTAAACATGATATTATAGGATTCACAGTCACGGCTGGGGTTCTCAAGCGTCGCCTTTTTGTTGCACTACTGCAAAGGCCCGGCGCACCCCACCATATCTAAATGAAAATTTTGGCATGGGTTTGATGGTTGTTCCGTCCTGCAACTTTTTGAATCGTGGAGAGCATCTTTTTAGCTGAGCTTGTTGTTTGCATCTTTTTAGCTGAGCATCTTTTTAGCCTGATTACAAATGAAAGCAAGGAATTCCTTTCAATGAAGTGACAGGTATGGAGATGTATATGCAAACGGACCTATGTAGGGTTTTAGTATTTTAGCTTTTGTCCCATATTGGTCAAATCGTATGACATTGTGGATGTTGTAACCTATAAAAGCTGAATTGTGAATCTTGAAAAAGCATACCTTTCTCGGCCTTTTGGCTAAGATCAAGTGTAGTATCTGTTCTTATCAGTTTAATATCTGATATGTGAGATATTAAATTAATTTTTTTCCCCCATTTTGTGTTGCACTACTGCAAAGGCCTGGTGCACCCCCACCAAATCTAAATGAAAATTTTGGCATGGTTTTGATATTGGTTGGTTGCTGCATCCTGCAACTTTTTGAATCCTGGATGTAGTAACTTGGTTTTTGCTCCTTGTCCTGTCTAATTCCAATACCTCCCAGAATCTGTTCAATGTGATTCCTTAATATAGCATCAGCCTGTCTAATTCCAGAACAAACTTGACCGTTTTGGGATCATGCACCGTTTTGAGAGTTTAAAGAAGCCTAGTAAAGTGCTGTTTTAAGTATGAGGTTTTGAAGAAAGAACCAAAAACTCTTTTGAAATTGCAGTTTCACTTTAGAAAAATAGAGGCAAGCAGTGATTAAAGATATGTCAAGTTTATGTAGTTATGATCTTGAACACATGAAGAATTTGTATGTGAATAAGAATGGAACTTGGAGAAAATGGATACTTGTTTACCTTGTACAATCAACACATTCAAGTTTAAGAAACGTAGCTTCATTAAGGTGGAAATGAAATTCCTACTAATAAAATAGACTCCACCCCAAAAAAAAGCTGAAGCAAGCCGAACTACAAAAGTTACTTAAGAAAATTCCAACTTCTTTCTTTGCCAGCAAAAATGCTTTCTCGTGCACTCCCAGTTGAATTGCCCCTACAATATCAAAAGCCTAAGCTAGCAACGTATTATATGGTTTGACAAACGTGCAATCTTTGAGCTCAACCTTTTTGCAATTTTTTTTTTCTTTCTATGGCTGAAGAAAAAATGCACCTTTCAGCTCACTCTTTTTGCAACATTTTTCTTTAGTTTTCTATGACCAAATCCAGATTTACAAATGAACAAAAATCAAAAAGAATCGGAGGAGTTTTCTCTTACTTGAGAGTAGGATGGTTTTCAACAAGACAGTATTCTTATTTCTTAGCTTGGTCAGAAAGGGAAAGCTGTGTATTTCTAAGTAAGGTTTGAAGCTCGATGCTTTATCTTTAGCATCAAGAACTGCTCCCAGTAAGTCTGATACTACTTGACCCACCAAAGCTATTTTGCCGAGCTTGTTGTTTGGAAGTGTGAATTGACAGTGTGAGAACATGATCACCTCGAATGAAACATCCACAAATACTAGATTCTACCAAAACCGAACAACAAATTGGAGTTATATGTATAAACAATTACTTCAATCCGCAAGGAGGGAGCGGACCTAAATTAGATGGAAGAGTCGAAAATTTGTTACCAACCCCTGACAAGAAGACTCGCAATACAATCAACAAAGGTCAGACGGAAACACTGCATCATGAATAACAAGTTTGGGTATCAGATAATTTTTGGTTTCATGCCCATGAAGAAAGCTGGAATCCGTTCAGGCATATGAAACCAATCACGAGGACGTGCATTACATTTTTTCTGAACAGACAAATGCTCAAGGATGTTGTATTTAATTTGGTGTTAACCCCGGCTGTAAATGAGATCCGGTGCCAACATCAGCACTTCCAGTGAGCCGCTTAAAACAGTAGACAAGTTGCAGGTAAATACTGACTAATTAGATTAAAGAAATTTCTGCTGAACTGCATCAAGGAGGAAGGAGTTGGCATGGTGATTTAAAGAATTTCTTGCATTTGTTTGAATTAGTTGCAGTAATGCCAGCTTTTCCATTATGCAAAAAGTTATACTGTACAACATCAGTACCATGATAGTAGCTCCTGGAATTAAATCTATAGTTTCGATACATTTTTTCTGCGGCATCAACTGTTGCCTCATTTCTCAAAACATAAACTTTGAAGTTGGGTGAAATTGTTGCAGCACAACCCCTTCCTGTAGTTGTGGAACCACCACTTGTACCAGTTGTTATAGTTGCAGTGCAGACCATGACCTCCAGCAGCAGCAACACTATACCCTCTTCCTCTAGCAGCAGCACCACTCCTAGACCCTCTTCCACTAGCTGGTGCACTTGAAGTTGCAGCAGCACTTCTTCTTCAAGTAGTTGCTTTTGGTGAAGGTGGTCTAGTTGTACGATTTCGACCTGTGAATACATCGAGAACTGAAACATAAGAGAAACAAAAAGGTAAAAACTATTAACTTAGATAACTTAAAAAGCTACAGCATTGACAAATCTTAGGGCTTGGTCCAAGTTCTCAAAATGTTACTGCCTTGTACTTAGATCCATTATCTGACTCCGTGATCATTTGAAACAGCAATACATGTTAAGTTGTTTTGAGTTTTATAATCACAAATAGATACGAAGATCCTAGAAAAAGACAGCTCAACTTACTTGGTAGTCTAGTTCTATTCTTTGCAACTGCAACTTTTTCCCTGTCCATGTCGTGCCTCTACTGATTCCTCTTCTTCTTCTGTTGTAGTTTCTAGTTTGCGAAGTTTAAGAGAAAAAAAAAAACAGAACAATTTTTCCTATTTTAGGGCTGAACCACACCGTGTTACAATAGCACTCTGAACAATTTTTCCCAATGCAACTTGACCGAACAAAGAAAGTGGCTCAATATCTTAGGTGACATTCAAAGAATTCTGGATATTAAACGAGACTGGATCTACACTTGGAAGATTGCAAGGTCGGCATATTAACCACACTGTGCTACAATAGCACTCCTACTAGCCATCATGACTCTGAACCTAACAGGTCGTTTAGTCAAGAACACCCATATGCCCATGGCAATTCAGTTCAGCTCCCAAAACAGCATCAATCAACCATCACTGTCCTTTGTGTTGAAAATAATATCGATCTTTCAGATATGAAAGATATTATAGTTATAACATGATTAGTGAGGGAAGCACCATGGAGTGTGGACCAAATTTCCCCTGAATTTCCCATTTGCAGTCTACATAAAATATTACGCATAGAAGGGACGGTAAAGAGATGATAGAAATAGAACATAACTCGGTTTAAGGATCTTGTACACCCAATTTTAGAGCACTTACCCTTGCAGCACATGCTTAAAGGTATCCAAGAAAATGTAATCTTACTTGAATAGGATCTAGTTTCAAGAGACAGAACTCTTGATTTAAGAAAAGAAAGACACGGTAAAGAACCACTCCCACAGCATATAGCCCTGTGAAGTAAGGCAAGCTCTATATTTTTTGGCTTGGTAACAGTAACTTACGATATCAAAGAACTCGGTGGGGAAAAAATTATAGTCATAACATGCATCAAACTTGGTGGAACTCGTGTTGGGAACTATTAACATTGCACAGAAGCCAAACAAGAAAAGGAAAAGGAGATCATGAAAGCAAAATAACAATCGTAATCGAACTCTGACAGTGTATTGTGGCAGATGCTAGACAGGAAACAAAACAGAAGGTTCGCTTTCAATAGGAAGTTGTAAAATATTGAACAATAAAACAAGAAACGGAAAGAAAAACAGCTCATTAGAACTACACAATTTTCTCTCTTTTCATATTTCCCGGTAAAGACATAAATAGCATTAGCTCAAAATGACGGCTGCAACATAATGACTAGATTTAACTAGTATTGCTAAATCGAAAGTGTTTCTAACTCAGAATCATACCACTAGACTACTAGAGACCAACTTATATAGAGAGCTGAATGAAAATACATCTCACATGATGTTGTTCATGTTTAATATATCCAGAAGATAAGATATTAACTTGTCTAAACATAAATGTAATATCCAAAGCATATCTATTACGCTATTTCAGTGAGAGAATACATCACCATATTTGTTAGCCTCTGAGATTGGTGCATTCTCCAATCCAGTTCTTCGTCTCATCTGATCGCCTCAATACCAAGAAGACTTTCTGAGCCTCCTGCAATACCATAGAACTTATGAGTTGTCCATCATTGTGTATGATTCATGTAAGATAAACCATATCCACCCTTATTTTGTTTAATACTAAAAGCTGCAAACATGAGACACATATGAATATTTCTTCAAAAATGCTTTACATGCACAAAACAGCAATTCAAAGTCATTTAGCAGAAGTTCTCAGAATTTCCGTCTTCTAACTTAACTTGAGACAGACCAAGTAAGGACCACCAATGTGACAAGAAATTCTCACCATATTGTTGTAAATCCACATTACTTTTTCATTACTGTCCGCACTGCAAAGCAGTGTAACAACATTCTGATTCAAACCAATGTCTCTCATTCCATATTGAAACTCAAGTGCATATTTAACTTGAATACAATCGACTAATACATAACTGTGGCCAGCCAGATAATTTCTTGATTCAACATAAATATTCATACCTAAATTACATCTTCTGTCATATGCAAAATGTCTATATTCAAGAATAAACATGTAAACAGTCGGAAGATAGTTTTACTAAGGATGCCTGTATTGTGTTCTGCAGTAAAAAGAGATGAGAAACTTCTGTTTCTACGGTTCCAGACTTGCAGTAGATAAAGAAAGTCTAATTAATGAGAACTGCTTTGTAAAACTGAACACTTTACAGAGCACATAATGATTGTAAGTAAACACAGAGAGCTACATATTGCATCTACAAACATGACTCCTACTGTTGATGTAGAACTTCAAGAAATTGGATAATTAGTGGCATAAAAGATAACTCAAATTTTATATAAGAAGATGCATTTCTGTAGGCAGGATAACAAAGCAAAATTCACTACCATTACATGATGTTTTTAAGGGCCTAGCATATGGAATAAAACATAAATGAAAGATACTTCACTAAAAAACTACACAAAATATGTACTAATAAGAACGACCAACATACTTACATGTTTAGCATCTTAGTCTTCATCAAGACATAAGTGATATCTCTCTTTCTCTTTCTTTCTACAACAGTATTAGAGTATAGAGAAACTAAGCTTTCGAAATATTTCACTGCTCCTCCGTTGTGTAAGTAATCAATTTCTGTTTTTCTAGCAGTTCCACACATTGAGTTATATGAGATTAATAGGTCGTCTGTGTTCCTGAACAGAATCGCACCATTCCTAAAAGACCCGATAAGCTCCAGATAGGGATAACCCATTATCCTTTCAAATGTAATGGTACAAAGTTTAGTCCAAGATTCTGGAACTCCATAATCTGACATTACCCATACTTCAAATGTCCCTTTGAATTTAGCAAGTACGCAAAGGCACTCTGGTAGTTGCAGTTCTTCAAATTTTTCTTCACTAAAATCGATTGGGACTATCACTGTGGACTATTATACTCCCGAACCAATGAAGTGCTCCATTGAAAGGCACGCCAACCATATCAACATAAGGAAAATCATACTGAATGGATACAAAGCTTTTCCATGAGTTTGATTCTAAAGAATAGACTACGACTGAAGTACTCCCCTTATATCAAACTTGACCAACTTGTAATCATCGGTCTTATAATCATAACCAAAACCATAGTTACCACCTTTGCACATATAACATTTATCAGGTGATTTGGGTAATTCCTTGTACTCCCTTGTGGCTGGCTTCCACAGAAAATATGAATCCATCATGTTATTCCATCCATATACTAACCCATCACATGAACCCAACAGTTTAGTAAATCTGTAGGGGGGATCCAGTCTAACAATTGCAGCATCATCGGCATCATTTGACGATGATAATGAATCAAATCTTAAATACATTTTAGTACTCTGAATCAATAGACTGTGATTGTTTCTTTGTGTGGTAAGATTAAGATGGGATTTAACAAAGTTAGAATTAGAAATTATTTGAAACCAAGATTTACAAACACACTTACAGACGAATGTTGATTTCACTGGTACCCTCAGAAGAATGTCGAGGTACATCTCTTCAGGAAGACTTGACATTGTGGTGTGGTGTTATCTCCTGCTCCTTCAGATGCGAATTTCTGGTAATGCAACAGAAAATTAAACTAGGGTTTAACTCGAGAAAACCAAAAATGAAATAAAATGATGAATGACATTGTGGTGTGGTGTTATTTTTCCAGGGCCCCCAATTGAGCCCTGGTATATATGTATCTAGAATAGACTTCGAACCATTTGGCCATTGATAGATGTAAAACCGAAACACTTTGATCCTACAGTCTAATTCATATATTGTCCCATTGGATTGGACATTCTCGTGATGGAATTCTTAGGATCTAATTCTAAAGTTGAATTGATTGAGCCTAGGGTAGGAGTGGTCGGTCAGGCAGCATAAGCATAAAATTCGCTTCTAGTAACTCAGTTTATTCCTGCATGTTGAATAATGTTCGACAAATATGACATGATGACATGCGTCGATCCAAACTAATTATTACAATTACAGAATGAAGACCAACTTAATAGAAATGAAATTTGTTGTTACGACTGAGTTCAATTGGATAAGTCCCCGAGTTTGAAAAGCGTCGTATCTATTTCCTCACCGACAGCAACTCTGGCTAACTGGTCGATGACATCATCTCTTGGAATACGAACACCAAGTAGACAAACTGTGTATATCTTTGAGTTTTCTCCCATAGCTTCCAATGATGCAAAGGTATTTATGTGAGCGATAACTTCCACGGCTTCAAAATTATCTGTTGATGCTTCGTTCGAAATCATCTTCAAAAATGTTGTTTTCGTGTCATAACAATAAAGCACAGACTCCACATACAAGAATATGATTTCTCCTTTCTCTGTAAATAAAATCGGTTGAAACATCCTTTTATCTACTACAGCTTCGTGATCTATAACAAACTCCATACGCCAGGTCTCCTTCGAGTCATTATTTTTCATCAACGTACAGATTTCCATGCGTAGTTTGTCCATATAAAGACACAAATGCCTTCCCAGTGTAACAAGACCACATCTATTATCACTGTTCTGACGGTTTTGCAGACAAGGAGGGACAGATACCAACCGAAATTCCTCCTTAACCAAGTCGAAGGCTACAACTTTGTTGTACGAAATCCAATAAATTGCATCATTGGCATAAGTACCAATACCCCCGCCTGACGTCTGCAGTCTATATGAAATAGTACCTATGGCTCTCCACCCACAACCACTGCCAAGTGTGTACACTTGGACATTTCCTACCGCATATTTGAGGTAATGGATTCTAACAACTTTGTACTCATTGGTCGACCTGACATACCCAAATCCACATGCCGTATGATTGTACATGCGAACATCTCCTCCAACTATCCTATCAGGATCAGCATCATGCAAAAAAGAGACATGGCTCCACCCTAGTAGCTATATTATCATTGCCATCGTCGCCATCATGAAGATGGTTAAGCTGGTGACTGAGGTGCATATTAGCAAAGTTACTTCCGCGGGTAAGAGCCACCCATTTCTTACAAACTAATTTGCACTCTGAAACAGATTCTGCTGGAACCCGAGAAAGTATTTCTTGTACAATATCCGAGGGAAGAGACTCCACAGCTGATGGTTGAGCTAATAACAAAAATCAAAAACCAATAAATTATGAAAAAATCTAGCCAGTTTCAGAAAAGAAAACTTTGGTGGATGTGCTTTTCTACTGTGGGCACACGAACCATGTGCGTGTCCGAACGCTCACAATCATTCTTTAACATCTAAGGAGATTATGATGATGGTACCCTGGTGTTGATTCATTGGCTCAAAACCTTCGGGTTTATCATGGCCTCCTCCAACCACTCCAGGCGTGGCGATTGTGCATGGGATATAAGTATTAAGGAAAACAAAACACATAAGCAAACACGTGCGGAGCTAAATGAATGTAAAGTGCTGAAATGTAAATAAGACCAAGGTTTACGTGGTTCAGCACTAAGGCCTACATCCACGGGATTTGTTGTTCTACTATGTTCTTCACGGTTACACGAATAGTTGAATGATTTTTGGGGTTTACATGTTTCTCTCCTCTCAGGGATTAACTTACCTTTGCTATTTCTCTCTCTCTCTCTCCTTCCCTTCCTGATGTTTTTCGATCCCCCTTCCTCTTGGTGGAGATTGGGTATTTATAAGGTTAGAACGTGGGACCCATCTCTGAAGACCGTTGGAACCTTATCTTCTTGTGTCATTGTGTCCGTCGCGCGGAGGTCTGCGTTTCCCCCTTGATCCCGCAGAGGCATCCTCGCTCGTTCCACAGGTTGGTCGACACGTGCACTGCTCGGAGTGTTTAATGTGGGTAGTTGAGGGGTCTGCTCGTGTCAGACAAGTGTCTTCTGCCCCTGTCAGTCCGTGTCAGCTAACTTTCTCTCCACCGTTGATCTTGGCTTTCTCTTTTGGGGATGAGATAAAGTAACTCCTCGGGGTTTATTTGGTGTTTCGTGACCCATCATGTTTCGATGTTTTTGGCCTGCATGCTTTCCACGTGCCTCTTTATATACACGTGTCTGATAGTGAGATATATGTGTACACAATTTGCCCCTTTTCTTCGGGCTTGAATGACTAATGGGTGCCTTGAAGAAAAACTATCGTCGCATATTCTTCTCACTCCTAATAACTTTTCCTAGATACTTGGGCACGTCTTTTTATTCGTGCATTAACTGCTTATGTAACGGGCACGTTTTCCCATTCCTCCCTTAATTTCCTTCTCTTTCTTTCGGGTATTTTAAGGATAGAAAGAAAATTTAATTTCATTCTTCTTAAACACTCTCTCAGTTTTCATTCTTCCTTTAAATTTTCTGTCTGTCTTCATTGAACCCGTGACCTTAAATTCTCTGTCAGTCTTCATTGCACCTGTGATCTTAAATTCTCTGTCAGTCTTCATTGCACCTGTGATCTTAAATTCTCTCCACCTTAGCATTAACCACGCCCGCTTCTCCTGTTTGTTTCTTCTACTGCTGTTTTTGCCGGTAAGTTTTCCTTTTCTTTATTTCCACCGTTTTATGCTGTGTTGACTTGTGAATTATCTGCTACTGTTGTTCCTTGTTTGTGATGAAGAACTTCTTCTGATGCTTGCATACTAGTTTGCCCCTGTTCTTCATCTTAAATTAAGGAAGCCATTACTTCGAGGGTGAAATATTGAGCATGTATACTACTTTTAGGGTTGCTACGTTATCGTGGTTGTATTACTATGGATGTGTTTTTTGATTTTGGTGATTTTGGTGTGTAACTTGTTCTTGATTTTATTCTTTCCGCAGCCATGTCTGACCGTCCGCGACCTACTTATCAGACTCTGGATTCTGGGTTATCGAGATCTCCTCCGCGTCGAGAGTCTCAAGATGATGTTCGTCGGAGTCGAGTTTCTTCTGGAGCGAAAGCCTCGTCCTCTAGAGAAGATATTCCCCCGATAATTCCGTCTGGTTCTCGAAGAGTCTTTGATCGCTCAGTGGCTCGTCCTCGTGATGATACTAGGAGTACGCAGGCTCCGCCCCGCGCTGTTGCTTTTGACATTCCTCCTCTACGTTCGTTAGTGCCCGAGCATCATCTACGGTCTTCTCCAACTTTTAAAGGGAAGAATACGAAGAGCGTAGCTCCTAGGGTTGAATCTTCAAAGAATCCTCCCGTGAAGAGAAAAGCTTCGGAAGCGTTCGTTAGTTCATCCGGCCCCGCCGAGGAGGATGAGGCTGCTCCCTTGATACGCAGTGTCTCTGTTAGCAGGAAAAAAGTAACCTTCAAGCATATCGATCTTGAAATATTCAAGGAAAAGCATGAGCTTCAAGCCTTCGGGGTTCGTTTCTATGCCCCTGAGGATGATATTACGTATGAGCTTATCTCCAAGTACGAATTCGATGAGTTTCATTTGTTAACGACGGTTGGGGCATTCGAGGCTGGTCTGATGCTGCCGTTGTACAAATCCGGTGATTCCTTCTACTACGACGTGCTCGCTAGTCGTGAGGGTTCTTCCACCAATACTCATAGCCGTTCCGTATCCCAACTATCGGGGAATTATCTCCGCGCCAAGAAGGAATGCTATCTGCGGAGTAAGGGGGAAACGTCGATGACTTGTTACGTTCCCAATCCCATGGAGAAGGAATGGTATACTCCTGAGAATTTCAATAACTCCTTTGGGGATTACGTCAATAGTAGGAATCGCAAGCCGTGGAGTGTCAGCCTTCGGAATCTCCCTGCTCCTCGAGGCGAGATTCGTCTGTTAAATGAGGTCAGCGATGCCAAGCTGAAGTATGTTCCTGGCACGGAGGCGTCCAGTCGTCGGAAACTCTTCCCCGCGCGATAGAGGATCAAGCGCGATCATGATTACGAGTGGCACGCCACCGTTATCGAGATAGTTGGTCCGTGGTCTTACGGTTGGATTCCCGGTCCCCGCGGTTGGCGGCCTACCGAGAATAGTAAGCCGCGCGAATCTCCTCCTGTTCGCTATGGAGATTTCTGCCCCTGGCTTCTGAACTTTGCGGGCATGAACTTTCCTTATGCCCTGGACGTCATAGAGGGAGACGAGGAGGATGGTTCCGGTGCTATACTCCCACCGAAGAATATCTCAGCTGCTCAGGTACGCAGATTCTAGCTGCGCTTCTTTTTTGGAACTTCCATCAGACGGGAAAAATAATTCTTTTTGTGGTGTTGGTTTCAGGTATTGAAGAAGAAAAAGATTAGGCCGAAGCAGTCTTCTACTACGGTGATGGGCGAGGTTGAGGCCCAAGAAGAAGTTACTAGTCCAGTGAACGAAGAGTTTGCTGAGGACGAGATTACAGATGGGGAGGAACGTACTGGTACTTCCCCTATCAATGTCGGAGAAGAGGTCTTCGCTGGTCACGCTGGTGATGAAGGAAGGAACAAAGTTGTGGTGGCTGATGACGTTGTCATCGGGGATGTTTCCGTCCCTGCTGGTGATGTCGCGGATACCCTTCCCACTTCTCAAGAATTTTCTTTTGATCGGATGTATTCCACGGGGGAGTTTTTTGACTAAGCCCTCGATTTTCCCGAGGACTTCTCTTTACTTTCCCCCAATGATGATTGGGATGTTCTTGGTGGTGATGGTAATGGGGATGCTACTGTAGAAGATGTTGGTGCGGAGGAGCCTGTTGTGCATGTAGGCGCGGAGGAGCATGCTGAGGGGGTCGAGTCAGAGAAGGGAAAATCTATCGTTGACGCGCCCTCCGATAGTCTTCCCCAGTCGCCGACGTCTGAGGGTGAGGACGCCATCATGGATTGGTTTAAGGAAAAGAATCTTCTGTTTGTCTCTCATCCCGCTCCTGTGGTCGCTGGGGAAAAGGAATCCACCGCGTATACCCGTCGCATGATGGAGATGTCTTCAAAGGCGCAGGTGTCTGAAGCCTGGGGAAAAAGGTTGACTGTTCCCGAAGCTACCCTCGTGCCGGAGCCTCCCACTTCCGTTGCCGATATGATGGCCATCGCCGACGGGTATCAATATGACTTTCCGCAGCAGCGTGTGCTTGAGGTAAATTTTCGTACACACTTCTACGTGACGATCAGACGCTTCGGTGAAATAATGTTGTTATCTTGATGTGTAGATGATGAGGAGCGAGCATTGTAACCACGTGCTGTATCAGTTCTTCAAAGCGAAATCTCTGAAGCTCGAGGCTAAGATTCGTCATCGAGAAAAGGAATTATCTGCGGCTGAGGTGGAAATTGAAGAGCTGAAGAAAAGCCTTAAGGAAAAAGAAAAGCTGGGTGAAGCAGAGGCTGATCTTCGGCCAGAACTTGTTGCAGTGCGCGCGGAGTTAGAGCAAACTCGTAGCCAAGTTTCCGCTTTCACAGGTTTGGTTCTTTTCCCTCGCCGTATGTCGTCATTCTTTTATCTCTTAGTTGTTCTGTCTGAGTCTCCCCACCCTATCTCCAGTGGGTGGCGTCCCCGAGCTGATATGGCTTCGAAACGAAAGAGTTCGGCAAAAATCTCGTATTAGAGATTTGGTTGAGAAAATTAAGAGTGAAGCTAAGAAATGGGATGCTCGGGCCGAGGTATGGCGCGCGCGGCATGTTCAGATGGTCGACATGCAAAATCTGTATAACCATGATCGTGCTTTATTTAATGGCACATTGCTGTGGACCCGTGATAGTCTGCGGGAAGCCCGTGAGCGCACTTCCTTGTTGGAATCTAGGATTCAGCGGTTGGAAGAAGAATTACAGACGGCTCGATCCATTCCTCTTTCAGGGGTCCAGGATAATATGCTCTGTCTTGTCAGAGAAAGAGATGACGCTCGTGCTGAAGTCTACGCTCTCAGCAATGCTCTTTCCGCGTCTCGTTCCGACGTAGCTTGTCATGCTGAGTCTGAGAGGAATCTCGAAGTGTGCATGTACAGACTCAGCAAAGGGGTCTCAGAGATAAATAAAGAGGTCGACCACCTTCGTCATATGGACTCGATGAAGCAGGTAGAATTAGATGCCTGTCAATTTACTCTCACCAACCTTCAACTAGACTATAAGAAATTATTCGCGGAATATGATCATCTTGATGAAGCGCGAGATGCGGTTGTTAATGAGTATGAAGAAGCTTCGGCTTGTGTCGAAGGTATAATCCCATTTCATCGAGTGTGACCTTGTCTTTTTTCTACGCTAACTCCGTGGTGTTGTCTTTTTCAGAGCTCGAGGGACGCCTTCGCGTCACAAATGAAAAACTTGAAAAGGCTCAATCGTCCTTAGCGCAGCAGGAAGAACAGACCAATCGCTTCAAGAATTTAGCAGCAACCCGCGAGGAGGCCGTTGGTGTTGATTCTGGAGAAGTGAATCGGCTATCTTCGTTATTATCCCAAGCCCAACAGCGGACAACAGTTATTAAACACAGGGCTCGTTGTCAATTGGCTGAGGAGACGAACAAGATGCTGGAGAGGATAGAACTTGGCCTAAGGAATGAACATGGTCTCGTGAAGAACTATCCTCGTCGTCCCGTTCCTTCTGCCTTGCCCAGCTCCTCGGGCCCTTCTTCTGGTGGGAGCGTCCCATCAAGTCTTCGGAATAATCCTGCCGATGGGGCCGCCACATAGATAGAGATCGCAGCGTTTTGTAGGATCCGCGGCATCATTATACTTTTTGTAATCATGTAACAAGGATATTTTTTGCTGATGATCCTGTAAAAGGAATATTTTTTGACTGTGTATCCTTGGCTTTAGATTTTCACTTGTTGTAATCACCTTTTATGAAATGAATCCTCTCTTGATATACCTTCGTGATCGTCTTGAGACCTGTCACCCCGCTGGCGAATCCTGGGCCATAGGATTCCCAGACGGTGGGGGCCGGGGAAACGTTCTAGGATATGGGATTAAAATATTTACGCACCCATTCCGTCGACCCGTTGCCTTAAGATTGGTTGGGTATCTCTTTCTGCTGGGTGCCTTCCCCCTGGTCCTACACTTATGGACACTGATGGGGGAGCCCTGAGAGATTGTAGATTAACTACTTTCCCCAATATTGTAGGTAGATTCCACTGAGATAATTTGAAAGCTTGTTTGATTGATAAGTTGAGGTCTGCAATTCCTCTTCCAGAGATAGAAACATGTGGAGCGGTCAGGCTCCCTTCTTCTTCTGGTACACTCTAAGCAGATTCAAATCTGCGTTGCTTCTATGGGAAGTATGGTTTGAGCCATTTAGCATTCCAAGGATGCCGGAGGACCTCGCCTTTTAGATTACGAAGGTAGTAGGAACCGTTACCCGCAATGTCGTGGATCATAAAAGGTCCTCCCCATGTAGGTGCTAACTTTCCCCATTTCTTTTCTTGCTGATACCGTGGGATTGTTCTCAACACATACTGTCCCTCTACAAAATTCCGTAGCTTTACCTTTTTGTTGTACTCCCTTGCTAGTCTTCGTTGATAATTTTCCATCTTTTGCAATGCTACTTCCCTTCTTCCTTCCAAGTCGTCCAACCTTTCTAACATCATATCTGTTGTGAGGTTTTTCTCCCAAGCTTCGGTCTTCGTGGTTGGCATGAGGATTTCCGTAGGTATGACTGCTTCAGCTCCATAAGTTAGAAGAAACGGGGATTCCCCGGTAGCGGATCTTCGTGTTGTCATGTATGCCCATAAGACATTGTGCAGTTGTTCGCACCATCTTCCCTTATGCTCGTCTAATTGTTTTTTGAGTATAAGGGCGAGGGTCTTGTTGGTAGCTTCCGCTTGTCCGTTGCTTTGAGGGTATAAGGGGGTGGACTTGTTCTTTCTTATTTTGAAGGTGTCGAAGAGCATGTCTATATTTTTTCCCTGCAATTGCTTACCGTTATCAGATACAATTTCCGCAGGTATACCAAATCTGCAAATGATGTTCTGGAATATGAAAGTGAACACATCCGCGTCTCTGATCCTGGCCAAGGCCTTAGCCTCCACCCATTTACTGAAGTAGTTTGTGGCTACTATCAAAAATCGTCTCTTCCCTGATCCTTCGATGAAAGGCCCGACGATGTCTACGCCCCATTTTGCAAATGGCCACGGGCTATCGACAGAGTTTAACATTGTTGCCGGCGCGTGGATTTTTTTCGCGAAGCGCTGACATTCTTCACATCATCGGGACATCCTCGCAGCATCTTGTATCATGGTCGGCCAGTAATATCCTTGCGTTTTTTCCTTGTCAACCAGTGATCTCATGCCGCTATGATTCCCCGCGTCACCATAGTGGATATCATTTAGAATTCGATGCCCCTCTTTCCGGGACAAGCAGCGTAGTAATGGTCCAAGGAAGGATTTTCTATACAGGACCCCCTCCCGAAGATCATATCTTCCCACTTTGGAGAGCATCTTCCTAGCTAGTTTCCGATCCGCAGGTAAGCTTCCTTTTCCGAGAAAGGCCTGTATTGTCACCCTCCAGTCATCTTCGTTGCTGAAGTCTTCGTCTTGATTTGCTCTTGACAGGATGTCTTCTTCATCAAAGTCATTATGGATGTCTTCTCCTACCTGGTCTTCGATATTTTCTTCCATCACATCTTGATTGGTAGCGAAGGAGAATTGAGATGCAATCGAAGGCTCGTATACCCTGAAGGTGGATGCATATTCTAGGAGTACGCAGGTACGCAGATTTTCTTCTCCTCCTGAAGGTGGATGCATCTCCCCGCGGTTGGCGGCCTACCGAGAATAGTAAGCCGCGCGAATCTCCTCCTGTTCGCTATGGAGATTTCTGCCCCTGGCGTCTGAACTTTGCGGGCATGAACTTTCCTTATGCCCTGGACGTCATAGAGGGAGACGAGGAGGATGGTTCCGGTGCTATACTCCCACCGAAGAATAGATAGGCTGTTCTACCTTTGTATTGGTCTTGACTAATACCGCGCTGACTGCGTCCTCTGTTGCTGCTATGTACAGTGCCAAAACTTCATCAGGGTCTGGTTTCTGCAGGATTGGGATTGAAACTAGATGTTCTTTGATTTTTTGGAATGCTTCCTCGCATTCAGCGGTCCATTCGAACCTGCTCCCTTTTTTAAGAATATTGAAGAAATGTTTGCATTTGTCCGAGGACCGTGCAATAAATCTGCCCAACGCTGCTATGGACCCATTGAGCTTCTGCACTTCCTTCAGATTCTTTGGTGACGGCATCTCTACTATGGATTGAATCTTAGCTGGGTCTACCTCGATGCCCCTTTTCGTCACCAGATACCCGAGGAACTTCCCCGAGGTGACACCGAAAGTACATTTCTCCGGATTCACTTTCATGTGATGCTGTCTCATTGCTTCGAAGATATTCCTCAGGTCCTGGTGGTGATTTTTACGCAGCTTTCTTTTGACGAGCATGTCGTCCACGTAGACTTCTAGGGTTCCTCCAATCCATGGCTTGAAGATAGCATCGACCATCCTTTGGTATGTTGCCCCTGCGTTTCGGAGCCCGAAAGGCATTCTGGTATAGCAATAAAGGCCATGTGGGGTATAGAACACTGTGTGTGGCTGATCTTCTTCTGCCAGGGCTACTTGGTTGTAACCAGAATATCCGTCCATGAATGACAGCTCTTCGTACCCTTCAACTGCTTCAACCAGTTGATCTATGCTCGGCAGGGGATAGCTGTCCTTTGGACATGCCTTGTTGAGATTAGTAAAGTCGATGCATATTCTAACCCCTCCATTTTTCTTAGGAACAATGACCATGTTGGAGATCCAGGTAGGGTATTTGACTTCCTTGATAAATCCTGCATCTAGTAGCTTCCGAAGTTCTGTTTCTACCGCCTTATGATATTCTGGAGCCACTTTTCGTATTTTCTGCCTGAACGGGGGTGTGCCCGGTTTGATGCGTAGTTCATGTTGGATTACTTTTGGGTCAATCCCCGGCATATCTCCTAACTTCCAGGCGAACACATCCGCATATTCCTTAAGTAATTTGGTTAAGGAATGTTCTCTTCCTTCGTTCCTGATGGTCCCAATTTTGACCATCTTCGGGTCTTCTTCCGTTCCTATGTTGATTTCCTTTATGGGTTCTACTGGCGTGAACACAGGCTTCGGGTCTCCGAGAACTGGGGCGCTCTTTAATTGCTATTTAGCGTGTTTCTGCTCTTCGCTGGTTGTTGAGGTACTTGTTTCCGAGCCTTGGTCATTACGATCTTTCGTCAAGCCTTTTCCTGTAGTTTCCTTAAGGAATAGGTCTACGGCTTTCTCTTTCGCGGTTTCTTGATTTCTTACTCTTCGGATTTTTCGCTGCTCTTCTTGCTCATTGTCGATATGATCCTGAGTGGCCTGGCATTCTCAGGTAGCGATTCGATCTCCCTTGATCTCCATTATTCCCTCAGGTGTTGGAAATCTGAGGTATTGGTGGTATGTTGCCGCAACTCCTTTGAGCTTGTGTACCCATTGTAGTCCAATAATGGCGTTGTAGGGGGAAGGGGTGTCCACCACACTGAATCGGGTATCCAGTTTCATGGGCCCTGCGTTGACCTGTAACACGATGTCTCCCAAGGGCTTCGTGGCTGCTCCATTGAATCCGTAGATGGTGTGATAAGAGGTCATCAACTGTTCATCCTGGAGCTTCATCCGTTTGAATGCATCATAGAATAGGACATTTACAGAGCTTCCCCCGTCTATGAGGATCTTTTTGAGGTTACATCCAGCTACTGGTAATGTTAGGACCAAGGGATCGTTATGGTCTTCCATATCTTCTTCGATATCCTCGGCATCGAAGATGACAGGAGATTCCATCCATTCTTCGTGTTCGTCCACTGCTATCCCATCGACCTGATATAACTCGCAGCGGTCTTCGAATTGCTTCCGTAACCTTTTTCAAATCTGCGCTGTGAGTGAGGGTCCTGTGGCTTCGGAACACGAGATGGTGTTGATTGTTCGGTTTTCTTCCGGAAGTTGGACTGGTTTGGTTCGTTTGGATCTGTCCTCGGTAACCTCCTTTCGTATGTAATGTTTGAGCTCTCCCGCATCAATTAATTTTTGGATCATTATTTTAAGGTTCTTGCATTTTTCGGTCTGGTGTCCGTTGAAACAGTGATACTCACAGTAATCTTTAGACTTCTCGGATCTCAGGGGATGCTTTCCCTTAGACCATGGCCACTCTAAGTTTTCCCTCCCTTTGATTTCTCGTAGGATACGAGCATAGCTAGCGTTGAGTTTCGTGTAAACTTGATCTTCGAATTTTCGGTCGCCTGTACTTCGTTCATCCCTCCGTTCCTTCCTATCTTCGTGAGGTCTCTCATCTGAGCAACCCCTTTTGGTCCCATTGGTTTGTTCCGCTGAATTGGTGCGGTGAGACCTCTGCGGATATGCCCTCGGGTTTTCTCGTTGAATTTCTTCAAGTCGAGCCTGCTTCTCGATAATTATTCGGAGATCTCCTTCTGTCTTGGGCACGCTCCCGTGAATTTCAACAAATAGGGGACTCATTCGGTCTAAGCCCCATTTATAGCAGTTGATGCTTACCACTGGGTCCACGCTCCCTATGGCTTGGCAGATCTTATGCCATCTGTTTGTGTATTCCCTCGTGGTTTCCTTGTAGCCAATTGCTAGTGAAAAGAGCTTATCCATCCCGGTGTTTACAGTCTTGTTGTACATGTATGTTCTTAAGAATTTCTCTGCGAGTTGGTCATATGAGTGGATGGAGTTTGGTGGCAGATTGTCAAACCATGATAACGCCGATCCCTTCAAGCTTGACGGGAAGTATCTACAGAGTACGGCGTCGTTCTGACCCCATCTAGCTAAGACACGGTTGTAGTACCGAATATGTGCAGCAGGGTCGCTGGATCCATCATAGCATTCGAACGTCGGGACAGGGCATTTCAGTGGAATAGGGGTGTTGGCCAAGCGATGCGTTAGGGGCGTGGAGTTAGCTTCTCTCATGACCTCCTCTAACCTTTCCCCACCTTGTTTATTTTTTAATTGCCTGATCTCTTCCATCATCTCATCTCGTAGTTCCTCCATTGCGCGTTGGTGCTCTAAATTCTTCCGCTCATCACCGTCTGACTCTCCATCGTCATAATCCGGGTCGGATACGCTACGTCTCCTTGTTACGTCTTCATTAGCCGCTAGGACGACTCTACAGTCTTGGTTTGGCTCTGGTGCTTTGGAGCTTGCTTCATCAAGTTGTTGGCTGTTCTTCATGCTTAGAGCAATCCGCTCCTTTAAATCTTGATTTTCTCTGGCCAACAGAGCTACAGCTTCTGCGTAAACCTGCTGGTTCTTCCTCAGTTCCTCAAGCTCAGCCATTAGTCGGTGTGATTGGTTGGACCCCTGATTGGGAGTCCCAGCGCGTGCCGCTACAGCCGTGGTACCGCCCTCCTCCATGGTCTGTACTAAAGGTGGCAGGGGTTCAGCTTCGGTTGCTGGTGTTTCCAAATTGGAGTGAGCGCCCCTCTGCGGTGCCAGAGCCGCCGGTATGGTTTGATTCTGATTATTTGTTAGCGGCATTCCAAAGGTTAGCAGGTGCGCGGGTTGGAATGTTCGGGATTCATCCACCCTTTCTCTTGGTTGATTAAGTTGACTCATGGCGAAGGTATTGCTAGCCTCCGCAGCCTTCGGAACTACCGCAGCCTCCCCGTATTTTATCGTTGCTGCTCTGAGAGCCGCCGCTGCAACTGAATTAGCGTTCATGGGTGAAGTGATTTCTGCAGTATCTTGCCTTCGATTGGTCACTTTAGCTTTATCTCCTTTCTGCTTGCTTCGGGTGATGATCGGGGTTGTCCTGGGCGTTTCTTTTGACAAAGCTTTGGATTTTCCTGCTTCCTGCGTCTTTTCCATCACGTGCCCTTTTGTTGATACTGAAATCTCGCGTAAACTTGCCTTCTTTACTCACAACACGTTCTCTCTGCATAAGTTATTTCAAACAACAGAAACGGGAATATCCGCGTGAAGCGGGTTAGTTGGCGAAATACAATTTTTCAAGAGGGAATTAATACCCGCAGGTTATAAACTACGGGTTAGAGTTTTATTAAAAGCGATCCTTAGTATAAAAACTACGAAAATTGTAAATCCGATGGATTAGAACAATAACCCGCTTAGAACAATAACTCTTATCGAAGACCAAAGGTGGGTTTTTGAACATAATACAGTTGACGAATGATCTATACGGTCCGAGCTGATAAAATCAGAGCAATCATATGCCAAATTAAAATGAAATCACAGGACAAGATAAATCTTTTACCGGGACGAAGTCCCTGTTTCTAGCGCCAACTCACAATCATTCTTTAACATCTAAGGAGATTATGATGATGGTACCCTGGTGTTGATTCATTGGATCAAAACCTTCGGGTTTATCATGGCCTCCTCCAACCACTCCAGGCGTGGCGATTGTGCATGGGATATAAGTATTAAGGAAAACAAAACACATAAGCAAACACGTGCGGAGCTAAATGAATGTAAAGTGCTGAAATGTAAATAAGACCAAGGTTTACGTGGTTCAGCACTAAGGCCTACATCCACGGGATTTGTTGTTCTACTATGTTCTTCACGGTTACACGAATAGTTGAATGATTTTTGGGGTTTACATGTTTCTCTCCTCTCAGGGATTAACTTACCTTTGCTATTTCTCTCTCTCTCTCTCCTTCCCTTCCTGATGTTTTTCGATCCCCCTTCCTCTTGGTGGAGATTGGGTATTTATAAGGTTAGAACGTGGGACCCATCTCTGAAGACCGTTGGAACCTTATCTTCTTGTGTCCTTGCGTCCGTCGCGCGGAGGTCTGCGTTTCCCCCTTGATCCCGCAGAGGCATCCTCGCTCGTTCCACAGGTTGGTCGACACGTGCACTGCTCGGAGTGTTTAATGTGGGTAGTTGAGGGGTCTGCTCGTGTCAGACAAGTGTTTTCTGCCCCTGTCAGTCCGTGTCAGCTAACTTTCTCTCCACCGTTGATCTTGGCTTTCTCTTTTGGGGATGAGATAAAATAACTCCTCGGGGTTTATTTGGTGTTTCGTGACCCATCATGTTTCGATGTTTTTGGTCTGCATGCTTTCCACGTGCCTCTTTATATACACGTGTCTGATAGTGAGATATATGTGTACACATCTACAATGCTAGACCTTGTTATTATTTATAGGCTTGGATGATTGCTAAAACAACACCGAAACTGAAAAGAGGAAATCATCGAAACTGGGAAACAGAACTGGACTAGAAAAGGTAATCTACTATACTGTATTAAATCAGAAACAGAAAACTAATACTACTGCAAGTACAAATTGAAATCACATAGTTTAGTAATCAAACTAAAACCTAGGACAAAAGAATCCTAGTGAGAGACGAACAAATTGACAGATTCTGTCACCTCCAAGTGTCATATAACGGTAAGACAGGGCAAAGATTAACACGTGTCATTAGTAAATAATGCCTGGCGTCTCATATATATTGTTAATATGTGTCATTATAAAATGCTTGAGGTGTCACATAGTAAAAGATGTAAAAGTTAGACACGTGGCAAAATAAAGTTGACTTTGGTCTATGTATACTAGTTTTGTGCTAATGTTTTGCGGATTCCTCAAAAATAACGCTGGCATGGAAACTAGCAAGGGAGATAAAACATGGACAAACTGCAAAGACAAAACAACAACAAGGCTACCTTTGCCTTCCTGGGAGCCTCCGGAGTCTGCATCATCCTGATGAGTATTGCTTTCAGAATCCAGAGAACACACATCAGTTCTTGCACATGTTTCACCTGCAGTTTGCACAAAAATGTTTAGATATAATGCAAACAAATAAGTTTTATGCAGAACCCACACTGTATATGACCAAAATAGAGCAGTTCTATAACAATGAGACTGCACGAGCATTGTTACAAAACTTTGTAACAATGATTTTCGACAAATCAGAAGAAAAAAACAGGACGCCATCAACTACATTTACTTGTATATAATGAAAACAGCATATGAGTTTTATTTTGGAGAAAAGAACACTGAACTATGACCCGGCTAACTAACTGAAAACAGCATACATACAAATGAAAACAGCATACATACAAATGTAACCAGTGAGACAAATATAAATTTGGGAAACACATAAAAATGCAAAAAAGAAAAAAAACAGCGGAAAATTGTGAGCTTCTGATCCAAATGTTGACCTAAGTTATTGATATACTGAAATTACTGTATTGCCATCACGGTTGGTTACATTGTTTACGCATGTGTGACATGCACCGTTTTTCAGAATACGTGGAATGAATAAATAGGTGGTCTATCCGAACGTGGCAAATTTTCACGGACAAAAATATAAAAATAATAAGGTGTAACAAGAAAGAACAAAATGTGACGTGATTTGTAAAAATGTTGCGCCATCATTGCACCGGTTATCCAACGCATAAGAATTGGATTTAGTATTTTAAGCGTATCACAGTTAATTTAGCCCGTTTAAACGGACCGAAAAGTTTAGAAAAGACAAGTGAGAAAAATTAACAACACCGAAGTCCGTAACAAAAATAGAGGATACGAAAGACGTTTGCTGTGGACGTGCATTCTTACTTGTCCTAGTAAAGCAGGAGAATTATGTGCACAAGCACCGTTTATATGTATCAGCAATAGATGTGAGTCAGAAAATATGGAAGCAATACAACGAAACCTGAAGTTAGCAAGCAGGAAAATCTAGGAAACCACACCAAAACATTCATGGAAGCAAGATGTTGTAGTAAATCAAAACAAGGAACGAAAAGAAAAGTGAAGTCAACAAATAGAAAACGAAACTCAAAGACGAATCTGCTAAGCAAAAGAAATTGAAGAATTCAGAATTGAGATTGAAGGTAAAGTTGAAATTGAAACAGTTGAAGATCCATAATGATTAATCATCAATGAGAACGATCTGGAGATGATTGGAAAGCAATGCTAGTGATCTTTGCACGAGTCTTAAATGATATTGAAAAATGCATCATTTTCACATGATTGAAATGAAATTTTAACAATGAAGATAGGATATATAACAGTCATACCTCTCTATTTACTAGCCTTCAAAAGTGATCCTATTTTCGCTGCTTGGTACTAGTGGCTGCGCGATCAACAACTGCAAATATTCACGCCCCTTACTGTTGTTTTTTTTTATGCTGCAAAAAGATAAAGTATTCTCTTAAGCCCAGAGAAAGGGAATGTTACAAAAACTGAAATACTGGGCATTCGGTTAACCATCATGATGCTAGTGCTACTCATCTCTAAGCAAATCAGCGATAAAATGAATATTCAAGAAAATTACAAAAGACATAGCTCTCTTTTAACAGAAAAGATTGTTGGCGGGTTATACAGAAACAAATCCCCAAGCCCCAATAATGTCACGGTGTACTAAAAACTAAGAAAATTTGCACTGAAAAATGAAGAACTTGCCCAAACCTAACACTGAGTGCGGGAGACTAAAAATCATTTTCTCAGAGCAATAGTAGTTTCAGTTGTTTTCAATAGGTGTGATTTGAATAATCCAACTAAACGAGGTCCAGATGTATCTCAAAAAGTGCACAGGCGCGACTGTGTTGTGCCAACAATCAAGAGAAAACCAATCAAAAATGTAAATTTTCTTTCTGAAAACAACATATTTATTGTTGATCTAACGCTGAAAGTCAAATGAAAAAAAAAGCTGCAGAATTTACTACGAAAATCATTAACACGTCTTCCATTTTTCTCTCACTCCCTCTGTGTTTTCCGTATTTCTTTCCATACTGCATCCATGGCGTGAATCACCATGAAATTGGTGAATAAATTAACAAATTAAATTTATAGAGAGCTTTCTATTAAGCTGTTGTTTTATATATTCCTTTCTTTCTATTGTTCAATATTCTTTAGGGTGTTCAATTGGATCTACAAACCAACAATCTTTTGTTTGCAATTGAACTAACAGATCTTACCCATTTAAGATTTTCGATATATTGGTTAGGATTTGCATCTGGAAATCTGTTGTTTCATAGAAAAATATACACAACGTTAAATTTAGATGTAATTTCAGCTTGATGGTTTTCAGATTTTTAATCAAGGAAGAAACAGATTTCTTTCATGGATAAAGATTGACGGTGTTGTATTTTGTTAAGCATTACAGCCAATTAAGCTATTTTGTTTACATATGATATGAATGTAAACTTTTGTCTGCAGACATCATGTGCTAAAATTGAAGATTAACCGAAGCTATTTGGAATTATAATACAAGAAAGTGAGATAAGAAAAACGATGGGTTATGTATTCCACCGTTCATCATCTCCATCTTTGAATCTTCTCTGTTCTTGAATTTTAGACATGAAGTTGAACTCAACTGTATTATTTACTTTATAATGATAAAGAATAGAAGGGAAAGAGAAAATTAACTAGTAAAAAATAGGAAATATTTTAGTTGAAAACTGAAATTCTAAAAGTGGTTTTCCAGCCGGTTTTCTACTCAAATTCCACCAATAGGAACAGCGGGGAACATCGAGAATGTGCACCTCGGTTTTAGAGGGACTTGCACCAGCCAAACTAAAATTACTTAGCTAGAAGCCAGTTCAATTAGATAGACCACCAATTTCAATTTGTACAATCATTCCTATATTTGATTTTAATATTAAGATCCGAATTCTCAAAATAACAAGAGAAAAAGCATAAAAATTGTGAATTTGTTGCTAAGAGAAAAAACATAAAAATTGTGAATTTCTTTCTTAAAGCAACAAATCGTACTTTCAGAAAGAAATAACTTTCTTAATAATATAAAACATATACAATAAGATAAAATCTTCCCTGGAACGAGAAGTTATACTAGACTAGCAACTGGTTTCAATTCATACATCACTGTCATATTTGATTTAGAATTTAATTTTAATGGTGGGTTTGGATGTAGAATTTTAAAGATGGAATTTATGGGTCTAAGGGATTTGGTAGAATTAAGTTTTCCTTTGTATGTTTGGTTTCCCGAGTCTTTGGAATCACGTTTCTTACGCAATTCAGTTTTCCAGCAAATCCTCTATATGGAGTCCGAGATTTGTTGGGGAACTTATAAGGGATTTACGGACCCACTTTTTTTTAACTCCAAATCCCATATATATCCAATTTTAAGATTTGAGGGTAATGCTAAACGATACAAAGACTTTCATACAAGAAAACTCTATAATCTTAGGAATTTTAATTGAGTTACCAAACACACAAGGAATTTATATGCATCCCGTAATTTGTAATCCCATGGGAATATAAATTTCTGGAAACGCTAAGTTCTGCAAACAAACTCACCATAAAACAATAGAGCAGTTCCTATGGAATGAACAAATTCATGATTTGTTCATTTTTCTCCCACTATGGACACAACAAACAAGAAAAACGAATTTGTTGGTTTGTTGATTGAAGACTATCATTAGACTAAGTCCTATGGGCTAGATTGAGCTGCCAGATTAGCTGTTAAGTGTTGCAATTAAAAAAAAAAGTGTGGCCTAAAAGTTAACAGTAGTTCTCTCTCCTAGCATGTGATCGCATTTGAACTAGCAGCGAGATTGAAGTGCTGAATGGTTCAGCGCTCAAAAAGTGACCTTTACGCTGAATGGTTCAGCGTTCACAGAAATCACAAAAATCACACAGATCACATAAATCACAAAATTTTATTTGACAGTTGAAATTGGTTGCGCTGAATGGTTCAGCGCTCAAAAAGTGACCTTTACACTAAATGGTTCAGCGCTCACAGATATCACACGAATCACAAAGGTCACAAAATTTGATCTGACGGCTGAAATTGGTTGCGCTGAACCAAACAGCGCTAGACAGTGGTCCCAAATGACGTGGACTGCTAATCTAGCTGCTAGAATAGCACTCCCATAGGACTTAGAAGGTTTCCTTAGCTGACTTGGATTGCTAATCTAGCAGCTAGCCTATAGGACTTAGCCTTGACCGCGCGTTTAATTTAGAACCGCAAGAACCAACTAAATCCATGCAGACTAACAAAATCTGCGAGAAGATCTTCCCCAACCGCCAGCGGCTCTTCAACACCCACCCAATACAATCCCAAAAATCATTTTACTGCTTCTTTATTCACTTTATCATATTTTATCTCACTTAGATATAATATTTTATATTTTAATTTTATCCTAAAAAATATTTTATGTTAAATGTAAATAATTGCACCGATTTTGACTCATGCGAATTGCACCGATTCATAAGACAAACAAGTCTCAATATGCATGGTTCATGTGATTTTATTAGAAAGATTTTTTTCAAATATTTTGACTCGCGCTAGAGCACAAGATTCGAACTCAAAAGCCATGTCTACCCAACTAAGTGCCTAACCACTGATCTGAACACTAAATAGTGTTATCCATTCTTCATTATTCATATCTACAACACTAATAACATAGACTCACTCCATTTCTGGGAAAGTGCTATCACTTTTCAATGTGGTTTTTAGGTAAAAAAGAAAAAGCAAAAGTACCAATTTTTCCAGAAACGAAGGTAGTATTTAAGTTTATTAATCTATAACTCCAATATGCATATATTTACCATATATCTTTGATTCGCGACTAGACATATGATTCGGTTCTTAAAAATGGAAACTGATTCTCGATACGATTCATGATTTAATAACTTTGCCTAACACCCCTAAAACGACAAAAAAACAGCATTATGAATGTGAATTTCTTTTGGAATGCAACAAGTTGTAGTTACAAAAGATATAACACTTTTTAATATAGCAAACATATATGTCATTGTAGAATGTTTCCAGGAACAAGCAATTATACTACATACTATGATTACAAAGCCAAATATGTCATGTACGAATTGAAATCAATCGTCTAGTTAGAAACATGTTCGATTAGCTAAACGACTAATTTCAATTCATACAATCATTATCATATTTGATTTTAATTTTAATTTTAATTTTAATTTTAATTTTCAAAAAGGAAGAGGAAAGACACCAAAAAAGTGAATTTCTTTCTAATAACAACAAAGATATAGTAACTTTCTTGAATACAGAAAACCTATGTATCAAGATAAAATCTTTCCAGGAACGAGAACTTCTAATAGACTAAAATTGTAAAGCCGCAGCCGAGCGAACTTATAATAGACTAAAATTACAGAGCCGCATCCGAACATGTATATAAATATGACATGTATGAGTTGGCTCGAAATCTGTTCGATTAGCTAGACGAACATTTTCAGTATTCTTACAATCATTGTCATATTAGATTTCAATTTATGTGCAATTACAGTGATTATTGAGCCTAACCTAGTATTAGCAAGTTCCTCATCTCCCCTTTCCTTTCCCTCAGCCGAGCAGGATCTGAGAAACAGTGACGTCTATTCACAACCAAAAGAACAATATTCCATCAGATGCTGCTCAATGCACAAAGTAACTGCTAACATATTTCAGGTTTTCTATGCAAACTAAAAATACAATTCTACTTCCCACTAAATATCAAAGAAAAATATAATTTCAGAATAACAAATACAAATTTCAATTTAAGAAAAAAAGTTAAACAATTTGAGAGAGATTTCAAATTGTAGAAAAGAAAAAAGAAAAACCCCCAAAAGAAACAAGAATCAAGCATAGATTAATTTTGCAACATTAAAAATGACCCTGTGATTTACTAATGTATTTCCATCAATTATCCAGAGATCAAACATAAACTCAAATAAAATTCCCCCTTCCACTAGATATTAAAACACCCATAGACCTTGAGCATAATCTTTCACCAGATGGGCCACTTTTGGGCCCCACCATGTCAGAGATGGTTTTGTAGTTATTATCTTTTTAAGCAATTTTCCCGAGTAAATCATGAGGAAACGAATCATTCTTCTCGAAAAGCTCATTCATTCACAGAGACTTGCAACTTGTTTGTTTGCAGCTGACTCGGCGTCTGGATATGAGTCAACCCCTGACTCGCGCCGAGTCAGCAGTTAGACTGTTTGGTTTGCAAATTTGGTAATCCCTGACTCGGTATCTGAGTCAGAGCTAACCCCTGACTCAGAGAATACCCCTGAGTCATTGGCTCAAACTCCTGACTCGCTAGAATTGACAAAATTGTCATCAACTCTTCATATCAAAATTTTCCATTTCTTCATATTTTTTTTCGTCGAGAGCAGAGATGGGAGATGAGCAACCAAACCCTAGATTTCTTCTCAGCTGATATCTCCTTCATCTCTCTCAATAAATCCACTAATTTTTATCTTCATCACCACTCTCAACTCATCTCTCAATCTCTTTCTAATCATCTAAGCTTCTTTTAAAAAATTCATCATCTTCAGGTATGATTTTCAAATCTACCAATTCTTCATCCATGCCTTTCTTTCATTATAATATGGGTTTTATGTGATTTGGAACATGAGTTCTTATTTATATTCTAATTTGAGTTCTTAATTGGCTTCAAGGGGGAAAGAAATAAGGAAGAGGGAAGAAGATTAAACTTTTGTGAAGGTATAATAATTTCATTCCATGTTGTTTTCTTTTAGAACCAGAGGTTTTCTATGCTCATACTCCACTTGATTATTTTATTCTTCTAGGATTGTTTGATTTGCTGGTTCAGTATTTGATGGATGGCTTTTAGCTTTCAGATGGTGTTTGTGAAAATGCCAAGGAAAGAAGTATATTTGATCATTAAGCATGGTAGAATATGTAATCTCCTATGGATTTTGGTGTCATGTTACGTGAATGTTGCTAATTTATCTAGTCAGTATACCTAAGATGTTATGATATACTTGCAGACATAGACATAAGATCATGACTTTTGTGTGCTCTCGTATTGGTTCCTTGGCATGACATGCAAGAGCATCAGTTCTAAGTTAAGCATGTAATCCCTTGCAGGTTAGGCATGTTTTACAAAAATAAGCATAGGGAATTTCAACGCAAAAACATTGATTCCTGGATTCGTCATTGACAATGTCCTATCATCATTTTTTTTCCTTACTTGTGAATTAACCTTTTCATTTTGAGCTCTATAAATACTAAATCTTAAAGGAAATCGTTTATTGTACCCATTGCTCTCTCTGTCCCCCTCTCTGGGACAATGTGCATATCCTTTGTAAAATGTGCATATCCTTTGATTTCCTTTAAGATTTAGTATTTTTCCTGTGTAAAATGTGCATATCCTTTGTTTTCCCGTCTCGGGGTGAGGTTTGTAAAATGATCTAGTGCTTTCCCGGTGAGGCTGCTAAAATGTTGAAAAATGACTCAAACGGGGAGCTAAACTGTTTCCTTGATTGCATTTAAAATTAGGACTCTGACAATGTTCTCCGCCTAACCTTTCACGGATGAACAGGGTTCAGGGTTGAGAAAATCTGACATTTTTCTACCAAATCTGTAAATGTGTTCTTTTTATTTCATTCTTATGAATTATTTAATTCAGAGTCGTTTCGTAACACCAATTACTATTAGAAACAAGAGTGATCTCTTCCTTTGGATATTGTACTAGAAATATTTTCTTGGATACCAACTGACTCTGCTAATTTAATCTAGATTGCAAATTAGTTTGCAGACAATAAGTGATAGTATTAGCGTTGGTGAGAAATACATTTACAATCAGAATCTGAAAAGGATCCATCATCCTCAATTTCTCATATCCACAATGAAGCTTTATATAATCACTTAGTTGGCTCATGCAACGGTTTGGTTGTACATTTCAACACCATCATTTAGTTGTCGATCAAAAAAAAAAAAACACCACCATTTAGGCTAACCCCTATGGGGTAGATCGAGCTTCTAGATTGGCCAAAAAGTGTTGCAAATCAAGAAAAAAGTGTGGAAAAAAAGTTAACACTACTTCTTTATACTTCTCTCTCCTAACAAGTGCTCGCGGTTCAACTAGCAGCGAGATTAAAACACTGCATGATTCAGCGCTCAAAAAGTGGTCCCAACGCTGAATGGTTCAGCGCTCACAAAAATCCCACGGATCCCAAAAATCATAAAATTTGATCTGATGGATAAAATTTAAAGCGCTGAATGGTTCAGCGCTCAAAAAATGTTCCTCACCCTGAATGGTTCAGCGCCCACAAAAATCACACGGATCACAAAAATCACAAAATTGACCTGACGGCTGAAATTTAAAACGCTGAACCAAACAACGTTGTACAGTGGTCCCAGATGACGTGGACTGTTAATCTAACTGCTAGATTAGCAATACCATAGGACTTAAGAGGTTTCCCTAGCTGACGTGGATGATCAATCTCTTAGAAGACCATAGGGGTTAGCCTTAGTTGTAGATCCCACCAATATTTGTAACGGAAAATGGGTCATTTGTCCAAATATTTTTAAAACATGGTTCTAATGAACGAGTAAAAATTAGTATGGGTGAAATGGACACCAAAAAAATAGCAAGGATGAAACTGGATTCATCCTGGCTTAAACTTAAAAATTAGTAAGGATGAAACTGGATGCATCCTGATGTAAATTAAAAATAAGCAAAAGCATTTGAAAATAGGTAGGATGAAACTGTTTACATCCTGGTTATTTTAACATTTTCGTCCATTTAAAAAGTATCAAAATCTAGATGTCTTTTCACCCAGGAATTGTTGATTTTGGTCTTTTTAACCAATTTTGTGTATTCGAAATCCATTGCTATAGAGAATATGTTATCTTCCTCAACTAGTGGGGAAGGAAGAAAATGCTGATCATATGTACGATATACCATCTAATATAATCCATTACCCCAGAGAAGAGTACGTTGAATAAAATGTGGAAGTGTACGCACTTGGCAGTGGTTGTGGGTAGAGAGCCATAGGTGAGGTTCCCTATCGACTGGATGCGTCGAGTTGTTTATTGGAAGGCATTTGTGTCTTTATTTTATATGGATAATTTTCCTATGTTTATACGGCTTTTGATGAAATGTAACAATTCGAAGGAGACCAAGCGTGTGAAATTTGAAATAATACGATGCATAATACAATTATCTCAGATCGTTTCCTTTAGAATTTTCAGATTTTTTTTTACAAGTATAGGATCTTATGCAGCAGAGACAAAATAAAACACGAATACTTATCAATGGATCTTCAGGTCTGATGATAATCCTATAACTAGCCCAAATTACATCAGGAGGAGAGTATGGGCCGATTTTTACCTTATCCACGTCCAATCCAATTCTGACGTCCAACAGATGTAGCCTTGTGTAAATATATGGTTTTTGATTTCAAATTTTGCATGTGTATCTATTCTAACATCCAACGGATACGCGGATGATCACACAGGGTACTCATTATTCAGTGGATTTGTCTCAGTTAAAACTTTTAGTGAGGAAACAGACCCCTAGAATAGATGATTTCTTATATAAGCTGTACATTTTATATAGTATATAAATATAAAAGTGCAATGGACAATACCCCAAGGAAATACTTTAAGAATTCCTAAACCATCTACGTATTATCTAAAACCTATATAAATGTTCTTAATAGTAATACGCTCGATTCAAAAATCTAATCCTTATCCAACCCATTAGCAGAAGGTCCGGACATCCATCCGCAAAAATATGGTTGGTCCCGCTCAAAGTGATCGAAATCGTTTCTTGGTCCTACTCGGTTGGGAAGCTTGGAACGACGAGCAATAAGTTCGGACTTGGAAATCGCCAAAATACGATTGGTTCTGAATCTCCCGATTGAATCCGCAGATTACGTGCCAAATTCTAAACCCCTAGGTACATCCACGGCTACTGTTTTTCTCCCTTGGCATTAGCCATTACCGTTTATGTTTTCTCTAAGGAAAGGTACGACCTTGAACATCAATTAAAGATTACATTGAATCACTTTCTGGATAACAGACTTACAAAAATATGTTGTATGGATCAAAGTTGTACTTCCTTAGCTAGTTTAACCATTATTACAATGTACAATAGTTTTTTGCAACCAACGGACGACGAACTTGTTACCAAGGGTAGGGCAGTTTCCTCTGTTCGGCTGCCGATATTTTTTTTAGATAAGAAAACGAGGAAAAAGTGTTGATTTTTTAATAAGAATCGAGAATCAGGTGATACCAAAAAAGTGTTGATTTTTTAATAAGAATCGAGAATCAGGTGATACCTTCATAAATTGGGGGATTCTAAAATAAAAGGCATTATTTAAATAACTTCTTATCCAAATAATTTTGGAAGAACTAAATTAATTTTGGGATCCCCAAACAATATATCTTGATTTTAATTTTAATGTTAATATAGAGATTATAGGAAAAAGAATATAATTAAAGACGAAACAAAACTAGGGACGAAATAGATCTCGGGGAAAAAACGAGAGATCAATATGAGGGGTAGAAAGAAATCAGTAATGTAGATCACGTAGCAAATGGAACGGAAAATTCGAAAAAGAATTTTGTTTTCTAATCAAACAAGTTGATACAACAACATTTAAACCCGATCAATCAATTACTAGAATATTAACCTTTTATCCGTATATGTGAGTAGTCTCAACCAAATTCAAAAATAAATTTGGTGGAAGTCTAGAAGATTTCCCTTTCTTTTTAGTATAGAAAGATAACTTTCGGCATGGAATTCATCATGAGAGCAATACTGACTGAGATCCTGTAACTCAAGATGACTATTAAGGAAGTTACTGACTATGTTCTACATCAATACTGACTGAGATCCTGTCAGCATTCCCCTAATAAAGGGACTCGTGTGAAATATTATCGTTAGCAAAACTCCATATACAAGCCTTTATCTTTCATTAATCTTGTTATTTGCTTGTTTCATTTCACTTTTATTTCATGTAATAGATCAATTATTAAAATCTTGAAGAAAACACTGTAATCAAGAGATTTGACCTTTTCCTCCATTAAAATTTTAAAATTTTGATGAAACTGATTATCCTGCAATTTGGTGGTGGGGTATAACAATGATAAGTCCATAACGTAAACATGAAGGGAAACACATAAAAATGATGTGTACGGTAGTTATCTAGATATTTCCAAAGCTATCCTATGGTTGCAGAGGATCTCTTACATCTATACCATTGTTCCTAAAACAAAGTAGAAATTAACTAGTACCTCAAACGATAAATATTGGGTCGCTATGTGGATATAAAACCTCAGAACCTCATTACGTTCCAGAGAATTCTGAAACCATCTTTATGGAACAAAATCAATGTTAAAAAATAAGATAATATCTAGTATTTGCTTTGACCCTAAATAGAGGACCTTTTTTTTGTGCGACCTTTATCATTAAACAAGGGATACTTTTAAAATTACCCTTTCAATTGATTATTGTTTTATAAGAAATATATATATTTTGATAGACATATTTATATCACTGGTATAAAGTTATAGATATCACTGTTATAATTTGAGAAATAAATCATTTGTAAATTTTATTAATTGTTATCCGTATGGGTACAATTTTAAAAAATATATTTAAAAATATTCCTCTCTCATCTTTTCAAATAAAAACATTTCAAAATTCTATGAGAATGTAATTTTTAGCGAATAATGTGTATCCTTCCCGAATTTTGCAAAAACAAATCTAAGACTTACTAACTCAACTCAATGGTTAAAACCAAAACAAGCATTTGTCAAACAATTAGGTCTATAACTGTCTACAGTACAAAACCCTTTCATGGTATAATTGTCTACAGTATTTTATAGTGAAAGTATTCTTTTCTTTCTAATCAATATTTACCCCCTTCCCATATCATGGGCAATGTTCTACCCACTAATGTTTGCTACTATTATGAAATTTACTGACTAATGAAGACGACTTTTCTGGGGTTTCGTATCCAAAATACTGCTTTCCTCGATTGAATTTGACATTAAATGGACTCAAAAATCTCGAAATGACAGCACCGAAAGGATATGGGCTAAGGATTAAGAACTGAATAGAATTCCGAAGGATATCATCCTAGGAGAGAAAGATTTCAGTTTCCCTCGATATGAAGAATTTGTAGGAAGCAGAATAGTGTGAGTTGCAGAACTTGTGAAAACCTTGCTTCAATGTTATTCCACAAACCATGAGAAGCAGCAACACATTCAAAATATGGAATGACTGAATCTGACATAGTTGAGTTGAGAAGACGTTGTTGGATCTTCATTTTTCCAAAGGAGATAAACTGGATTTAAAATTATTGTTGATATTGTGTCGAGAAGTAGATTATTCCGGACATTCCTTATCACCAGTAATGTAATATGCAATACGATATTTGTTGAGGATAAAAATAATTAAAGACTTTCAAGTTAGATAGTTTTCTTTCTTTATCTCAAGAATAACAATATCGGTCAACTGATTAAGTGGCACTTTGGAGATAAATCGAGTTTCCGTTGGTGAAGATCAAGAAAGAAAACAACCAAAAGATTGCAGTGGAAATACATTTGATGATCAAGAAGATAAAGAAAAATAAAGAGGAAAAAAGGTCAAGATCAGCAGAGAAACAAAATTGGACGAGTGAAAAACAATAAATCTCAAGATTAAAATGAATAAAAAAAAAAAAAAAGGATCACTCGTCTGAAAGAAAGATTTGAGCTTGAAGGAAAAATAAAGAAAAGCTATCTGTAAGGAGGCTCCCCATAACCCAAAGGACATGGGATATGGGATGCGTGTCTGAAAAGGAATCAGATTCAAATGAACATATCACAAATACTATAGCATAAAAGCATAAAATCGTCGGTCTCCATATCAAATGAACAAAAAAACCACAGAAGAGGAAAGATGGTTACGCAATGCATGACAAAAGGTTGCTTCTCATGGTTAAACGATTTTAGAGCGGTGGATACGTGGTCATTTTCTTTTTTAGATCGTGTTTAATTATTTAAGCAAATATCTTCTTTTTACGATTCTAAGCCAGGCAGAACCTCTCTTTTTAGAAGATTTTTTCGGACTAATCAGTCTCGATGGACTAATCCTCGTATTTGAGTATTTTCCATCCATTTTAATTGTTTTCCCATCCCATTGTGGGTGTAAAATACGTAAATTTGTTTGTTTGCCAATCCCATTAGATTGCTCTTATCGATTGGTATTATATGAACAGACGAATATATGTGTATATGATTGGTTAAGTAATTAATGAATGATTCTACGAATATATGTGTATATGATTGGTTAAGTAATTAATGAATGATTCTACGATCTCTTGTGTTAACAACCTCATCTTTCGTTTTATTTCTTCGAAATCAAATTAAAAAGAATGAGACTAAAATATTAGGTGCATACTCAAGGTGAGCACAAAATTAAATTCAGATAACGTATTAAGAGTTATGGTACCTAATTTAATTTTTTTTTTTCAAAAGACTCGATCTAATCATCCGGTTTTTTTAGTTGAGTTATACATATATGTACATGTATAACTTAATTTTTACTCATATTTCAAAAGACTCGTATTAATTTACTCGATATACGTACATATATATTAATTTAGGTACCATATTAGGTACCTATTTTGTACCTAATATGCATCCTATTGAGTTATACATATATGTACATGTACCATATTAATTTAGGTACCTAAATTAAGTTATATTTGAATGTTATAATGTCCTAGCAATCCCACCTAAACGGTTTATTAAGCATCCTAACAGTTTATATATGTACATGTATACACCAGATTGTAAATCTTAAATTATTGAGCATCCCGTTAACTGGATTTTCAAGAAGACACCTAATTCGTACATCCTTCAACAATTTGACAACCCTGCTAATCCAAAGGTATCGCCTTAAACTAATCTTACACGTTTGACCAATGTGGAATTTGAAGAGTTGAGTGGAAATCCTGTGAGTGAAGTGGCTAAAAGGTGTTGAGTTTGAGCTACAATGCTCAGTGAAGAAAGTTGAAGGTGAGCTAAAATGCTCAGTGATGAGTTAAAGAATTTTGTTTTGTGTTTGATTATCAAGTTGTATAGAGCACAATGAGGTGTTTCTAGCTTGCTAAAATGTTTTTGTTCCGCTGCGATGAAGAATGTGAAAGAAGTTTGTGATTGTTGCTATGATATGATAGCAGTGAGTGTTTGATGATTGTTGTTAAGAAAATGGAGAAGATTGGTTTGTTAGCCAAGTTGCAGCTTGTGCTATGGTTTGTGAATTGAGTTTGATAGTGATGACGGAATTCTGATTTGATAAAAGACAAGAACGTGTTAAACGTTTATCAATGAAATAAGAGGAATGGTAAATGATAAAAGACAAGGACGTGCAAACGTTTATCAATGGAAGAAGAGGGTTACGAAATTCTTGTTGAATGATATCTTGGTTTAGGATGTTGGAAGTTAAACCAAGATATGGATTTGGTTCTTGGATCAATATATGATGTTGATCCAGTCCAAGTAGATCAACTGCTGCAGTTGACGCAGTCAAGTAGGATCAACATATGTTGTTGACACACTGTGCGATATTTGGAAATTGGAGTTAACTAGAAGAGCAAGTTGTGTCGGTTGCTTTTTTTAGAGTTTTACTATGTTTAGAGTTTCTTTGTGTTTCTAGAAGTGTGCTTTATTTAGAGTTTGATTTTATTAGGAAAGTACTTTGAGCGATCGTCAAGTTTGTGAGACTATAAGTAGACTCTTAATCCATGAGTTTATGTACACCAAACTGATTATCAATGTAATCGTTTTTTTGCTTCCGTTTGTGCTCTCCTCTCTCTTGCTCGATCCTACAACCACGCAGTCTTGTTTTCTGGGATTTCATAATTCTTAATGTAATAGGTATCAAGTGATGAATCTACTGAAACAGCGAAGTTAATTTTAATTTTTTTTATAACTCAACAAATTAAAAACCGAATCTCACTAAAAACCCGATTTTTTAGTTGAGGTATACATATATGTACTATTTGTTCATTTGTTGACGTTCTTACACGATATTAAATCAAACTTCTTTGTTTCTAAATATGAATAAGAAACCAAAAAGTGATGTTAATTGTAAAAATTCTAAAAACTCTTATTTTCAAAATGTTCACTTGAAAATAAAAATGGACCAAATGGTAAACATCATAAGTATGCAATTTAGTAATTCTTTCCGGCAAAAACTTGCAGTTTCTTATCAAAGAAATCAGCTGAAATCTAAAACACACACACGCACACACTTGTTGTTGTAGATCAATAGATTATAGATAATCGTTTTTGCACCGGAAGGGAGGAAATCTAAGCTTCGGTCCATACTCAGTTCTGTTTGTCAGGATATTAAATTAACTTTTTTCATGGGGGAGTTCCCATCACAGTAGCTTGCTGCTGGGGTTCTCAGGCATCGCTTTTGTGTTGCACTACTGCAAAGGCCTGGCGCACCCCCACCAAAACTAACAAAAAACATTCGGTTCTTGCTTATGTTGTGGGTCATTAGAGGCAGTTTAGTCTAGTCATCATGCTGAAAAGTTTCAAACTTGTCTGCACTTTCAAGTATGAAATCTAAGCATTTTGTATTCCAGTTTTTTGTTATGCTGTGTGCGTAATGGAGTCTCAACCCCGGTGTGGGTATGTTCGGCTGGTGTATACAATTGAATGAGTTTTACTGGTTGAAATTGGCAGCTTCCATATAAAAAAATTGACAGCCCAAACATAAATGCGCAGCACTTAGAGGAAAACGAAGAAAACAAAGTATTAGAACTTGGAAAGAAATGGGTGTAACAGGACAACTGATGAAGTTTTTAGAGCACCAAATCATAAAATGCTGCACTAAAATCTCACATGGAAACACTTTGGATCGCAGACTCCATGAAAGAATACAAAAATACACATAACAAGAGAGTAGCAGGAGGGATCTTGTAGGCTCGGTTTCTGGGATTCAAATATTGCATCAAAATAGTTGCAGCTCTTACAACAGTCCTCTTATGTATGTTTTTCTTTTTGGGAACTCTTATTCAGATTTCATTCATACGGGCCACCAGAATGAAGTAATTGCCAATTTTTAACGCGTTTTCAGTTCATTGAAAAAATTATTTATGAAAATTCAGTCATGAAGCAACTCGATCCTTCCTCCCAAACTTGCTCATGTCATAATCTGACATTATTCTTCATCTTTCTGCCAGTTGGTATTGTTCGAAACGGAACTATCTTGGTATCTCCCATATTTTGCATCCACCTTTTGAACAAGCACTACAAAACAAAAGGCTTCTTGTTTCAAAAGCGTCCCAAGAGGCCCAAATCCGTCCCAAGAAGATATTAGCGACGTTTTTCTGACCGTCCCCTGTTCCACCGTCACTAATACTATTTGGTCGTCATTTTTTTTAGGGACGGTCATATTATTGTCTTAATTTAAAAATTTGATCACTAATAGGGACAAGTACTCCATGAACGTCCCAAATAATCCTCTTTGGGGACGGTTTTGAGTAAACAGCCTGTCCCTAAAAGCTACTTATTTTGTAGTGAAGTCTCCCTACTATAACAGCTCGTCGTACTCTTTCTTTCTTGTTTTAGTTTGAAGTACAAGATTTCCATCGTAATCGAAAAATATAGTGGATAGAGTGGTAAGTGGAGCCTTGGAGAATCATAACAATTGGCAATCCAAACTAGAGTTTAGTGACAAGTTATATACCAATAAGATAACTGGGATCATGGTCGCAATCAGAACATAATGGGCTGAATCCAAAACCAAAATGCCTAAGGGTCGGAGCCAGTAATTTTTGTTTGCTAAACTAAGGAGGAGAAATAGCAGTACTAATAGATATGCAAGCGGAGGAGATCTGACGGGATATTTGTGATAGCTTTTGTCCCACACTGGTTAAGGTGTAAGACATCGTCAATATTGTGAGCTACAAAAGCGGGATTGTGAGACTTGAAGATCGGCCTTTTGGCTAAGATCAAACTTAGTATCTGTTTTTTATCAGTTTGAAATCTGATATGCGATATTAAATTAATTTTTTTCACGGGGGGAGTTCCCATCATTTTTTTCACGGGGAGTTCCCATCACTACAGATTGCTAGGGTTCTCACGCGTCGCCTCTGTGTTGCACTACTGCAAAGTCCTGGCGCAAACTTGTCTGCAATAGTTCATCCAGTTGCAATACGATCTGAACAACCAAGAAAACATCCTCTGAAGGAAAAAAAGGTTCTAGCTCATTCAAATGATAAAAAAGATAAATAAATGCGAATTTTACAGCCTACAGTTTTGGAACTTTGTATGGCCTGCAGTTTTATTGTAGCTATATTCCTGTGCAAAAAATTAAGGAAGATGCTTAATTGCTTATGCAGTAGGTTTATTATATCAAACTACAGGATATCGTCTTGGATTTTTTGCTCCGGGGTATCAAATTATCATGGTCGGCTCTACACTAACTAATGTATCATGCGTGACCAAGTGCTGGCTAATCCTGTCTCTTGTCAGAGCACAGAGCGAACTACTCTTTCGCCTTTCCTATTCGAGGTTTTTGTAAACTCAAATACTGATTTGATGGCGCCTTTAACTAAAAAAGAACGATATATGCAGTTAAACGTCACAATTGTAACAAATAATTAGTCCCACAACGCTCAACCAGAGTAAGGGATGTGAATGAAGATGCTATAAAAAGCTGTTGATGCTTCCATTTGTAGGCATCTTTGCGCTTGGGGCAATGACGCAGCTAATGAGGTATTAACCGAGGCGCGTCAATTGCTGGTTGAAAACTATTTCCAAACCCCCTCCTCGGCCTTAGGTCTCCTTGGGCCGTCGAGAATTTCTGGAAGGGCTCCCTCTAATCAAGGGTAAAGCCTTACAAAACTTAAAACCAATATTTTGATGGACTAAAACAATTGGGTACTCTGATATTGTAATTAACTTTTACATTGTCAAATACTTCTGTTCAAATAAGTATTATTGTAGTTTGTAGGTGAACTGTGAAGTAAGATCATACCAATGAAGTTACACATATTAATCACTCAGTCACAAAATCAAGCATAGCAATTACACAAGTTCTTGAAAATAGGTACCAGAAAAGAGAGAAATCTCGTAGGCACAGTTAACATCATGGCGCCGTTTTAAAACGATAAGAAGCATACGAAAGGGCTCCTTCCCGCCAACTGTGATGGACGAGTTCAGCGTTTGCTTCTTCCCCAGCTGCCCCGAGAGCGACGTGCAGTGGGTAGAAATGTTCAGGCCATGGATGCACCATTTTGGCCCTAGGCGCCTTCTCTTCATAATGATTTATGTCTTCGTGTCTGTAAGATTAAGGATAAAATAATGCAATGAAAAGCCTATTCTTATATAACACCTGTTCATGGTAGGGGTTCCAAATCTTAGTTGTGTTCTTCCGGTCATTGAACTACTTGGATCAGAGGAGCCTTTTAAAATCAAAATTGGTAAAAATGATTGGCTAAGTATTGCTCGGTTCTTTTGTGCTGTTGGTTCTTCATTTTACACCAAGTTTTGGTAAGAACTAAATCATCAGCAAAAATCAAGACTAAATCTTTACAGAAGCGACGCATTTTCACGGGAAAACGGTTTTGTTTTTTCTCGTGTAAATGATGCAACAGGTCCAGGAATTTAACAAAATCAAGTATTTATAAAAGCAAGTAAATGTGATATTACCTGCCAGCGAGAAGACATTCTTTTAGCCATGTATCGAAATCTTCTGCCCATGATGGAACAGGAGTATTCTCTCTTCCGAGGGCACTTAAGTTATGGGTTGCACTTCCAGACCCAATTATAAGGACCCCTTCATCTCTAAGAGGGGCTAGTGCCTTTCCCATGTTGTAGTGATGAGTTCCATCTAATTGTGTCTGAACCGAAAGTTGACACACTGGGATATCAGCCTCAGGATACATGAGATGGAGTGGGATCCAAGAACCGTGATCGAGCCCACGAGTTTTATCTTCTTTGACTCGTTGAAAGCCAGAACTGGTTAGCAGTTCCTTTACCCGCTTAGCTAATCTCGGGGCACCTGGTGCATGGTATTTGAGCTGAAAAGAGTTGAACAAATCAGAATCAACTGAGTGTCAAGAGATCAATTATGATCTTGTGCCATTGAGCAAATGGGGAGCAGCCATCTGTTAAGAATTTAATCACAAAATTTGAAACATCTAGCATTTTCACTATCTATAAATGACCCAATCCTTGGAGCCAAGATGTACAGATTGCACCAAAACACCTGGCCAGCACTACTATGACAGATATTGAACAAGGAAAAATTATCGAACGACCCTTTTCACGGGCCATCGGTGGGACGCCGACCAATGTACACCTATTGCAAGAGATAAGTTAAACAAACAAGAGATTGACTTACGTAACTGCTGCTGCCATCTTATCAACCTTCTAGAATAACTTTGACAGTGATATTTTGTAGGTGTACACATTAAAAAAATCTAGAATGATTACGGCATTCACTAGATAATGCTGTCTCCTTTTCCTTTTCTGAAAGTTGGTTAATGGTCACTGGTCAGTCAGACTTTAAGACAGTTCGTTGTTTTTCAACAACTACCTAATCGGACTCGTCTCTGAATCAACAACAAAAATTCTGACTCAAATTTCAGTGCTTGAATTCCATCCCACATTCCAAAATTCAGATATGAAACAAAAAATTGTTAAAAAAGAACTAGTTTCCTAGAAAAGGGTGTTTGTGAATTTTTATTTATCATTAATCGGATGGAAATTAGGATACAGACTGGGTTTAACAATAAACAACTAAAGCTAAAACCAAGCAGAACAGAAGACAACAAAAAAAAAAAAAAAATCAAAAATTTTAAACGGAAGAATAGTACCTGATAAAGAGGCTTAGGAAACCCATAAAAATCATAAATAGTAGAGTTATGATCAACAACATTAACAGTTGGATCTGCAGTTTCCCAATGAGCTGAAATCACCAGAATAGAGCTTGGTTTATGTTGATGAATTCTCTGTTGCCATGATTTTAAGAAAGATCTTGCTGGCATATCTTCTTCTATTGCTAGCATTGGAGATCCATGTGATATGAAATACGTATCCATCTTCTTCTCTGGCTGATACACAAATGAAAAAACGAGAGGCTCCTCTTAATTCTTGTTTTGACTTCTGCTGCTACTCTCTACCAACTCTACCTTTTATGAGGGAGAGGACAGTCGACATAAAAAATACTGTAAAAAATAACCCACGGGCCACGGCCACGTTTTTCTTGCTGAAAACAGAAAAGTTTCTTTTATTTAGAATTACACCTCTGATATTTCATTTCTTAATTGAGAAGCCCTCAATTTGTAAGGATTATTATATATTAGCTCCTGACATGAGAAGAGCAAAAAAAATAAAAATGTTACAGGTTCTGTATAAAAACCTCCACCAGAAGAACTTGTGTTCAGTCTGTAGTAGCATTACAGAACAAGAATAAAGTACTGCATTGTAATGCTTTACAAATCATTCGGTTACTGGACATCGCTGACAGCCTGACACGTCGGTTGCAGAAGATAGTGCAGTGGTTGTACTGTCTATACCATAAGGATACAAGTCTCCAGGACGCGTGAATGCTTGATTAATTGTATCGCTTGTCTCAAGAGCCCATAAATCTGTTTCAAGCAGAGCAGTATCTTCATTGAGATTAGGGGTGTCAACGGGTCCGGTTCCTCCCGGGTATCATTAGACCCGGACCCTACTTATAAAGGTCGGGTCCGGTTCCTAACGGTTCCGGGTTCGGGTCCGGTTCCTAAACTTGTGGACCCAGAACCGGACCCGTTTAAATATCCGGGTACCCGTCGGTTCCGGGTACCCATTGGGTCTAAAGAAAACTATTTAAAAAATCTCAAAAACTTAATATATTTATCTTTTTAGCTTGGATTTAAGTAATTTTTATAAAAAATTATTATTATTTCTTATGAATGTACTAAATAAAGATTAAATGTAAGAGAAAAAATTTAAATGAGTAAAATATCAAAGCTAAAACTAGAAAAAATACTTATAATTTTGCTAAAAACATGAATAAACGGGTACCCGATACCCGCGGGTACCCAATGGATATTACCCGTTTGGACCCGTTTAAATTCGGGTCCAATCGGGTAATTACCCGCCGGGTCCTAAGTAGCTAATGGGTCCAATTTTAGGACCCGGAACCGGACCCTAATGGGTACCCATTGACAGCCCTAATTCAGATACTGCATGACTTGTCTCATTGTTGGTCTAAACTAGGGGTGTCAACGGGTCCGGGTCCTCCCGGGTATCACTAGACCCGGACCCTACTTATAAAGGTCGGGTCCGGTTCCTAACGATTCCGGGTCCGGTTCCTAAACTTGTGGACCCAGAACCGGACCCGTTTAAATACCCGGGTACCCGTCGGTTCCGGGTACCCATTGGGTCTAAAGAAAACTATTTAAAAAATCTCAAAAACTTAATATATTTCTCTTTTTAGCTTGGATTTAAGTAATTTTTATAAAAAATTATTATTATTTCTTATGAATGTACTAAATAAAGATTAAATGTAAGATAAAAAATTTAAATGAGTAAAATATCAAAGCTAAAACTAGAAAAAATACTTATAATTTTGCTAAAAACATGAATAAAAGAATGAATAAACGGGTACCCGATACCCGCGGGTACCCAATGGATATTACCCGTTTGGACCCGTTTAAATTCGGGTCCAATCGGGTAATTACCCGCCGGGTCCTAAGTAGCTAATGGGTCCAACTTTAGGACCCGGAACCAGACCCTAATATACCGGGTCCGGAACCGGATAATGGGTACCCATTGACAGCCCTAGTCTAAACTCAGAATTAGTATGAGTACACAGCAACCCAAGTTTCAAAGCCAATTCCATTTCTTCTGCTACATAATCACTTTTTACATTTGGATCAATAGTTACAAGAATTGTGCCTTTCCTCCAACAAGACAGAACCCAATCTACCAGATAAACCAAATGCTCACCTGCAAAGTCTGTTTTTATCTCTAATGGTCTCTTCCCACAAACAACTTCAAGAAAGAAAACCCCGAACGAGTATGAGTCAGTGCTGGTTGATGCAAATCCGCTTCTAGTCATTTCTGGTGCGATATAACCCGGTGTGCCAACAATCCTAGAAGTAAGAGAATCACCTGTTTCATGATCAAATAACATTGCAAGACCAAAATCACCCAATCTTGGGTTCATTTCGACATCTAACAAAACATTGCTTGCCTTCACATCTATGTGAATCACAACCTTTTCCCATTCTTCATGTAGATAAACTAGTCTTGCAGCTAAACCTTTGATGACTTCAAATCTTTGAGTCCAATTAAGTATAACTTTTGGAGACGAAGATGCTGCACCCGAACGAGAAGGGAATATGAATTTCTCTAAGCTTCCACAGGACAGGAACTCATACACCAAAAGTAGCTCTCCCTTCCGCCTGCAATAGCCATAGAGTTGCACTAAGTTTCGGTGGCGAAGCTTGCCTATGCTGACAATTTCTGCAATAAATTGCTGCATTCCACGAGATGAATCGTGGGAGACTTTCTTTGTAGGTACACATTTCATCTTCCGCCACGTGCCCACAAAGACACACGTGGAGGACATGCGGCTAAGGGCATCAAGATATGATGTCACCCGTGGACAGGCAAGAGTCACTTTATCCTATCCCTAGAAAGATCTAAGATCTACGGCTGGGGATAGTCAGACTGACACAGACAAGACAGGGGCAGAGGACAGCTGTCTACCGCGGACATACATCTCAACTACCCGCATTAAATACCCTCAAACAACATACGTGTCAGTCAGCCTGTATTGGAAGCGTAGATAATACTGCGTATCCAGACAGAACACGCAGATACAGCCGAGACCATGAAGATTTCTGCGTGAGTGGCACAAAACACAAGAGGATAAGGTTATAACGGGCTTCAGAAGTAGACCCCACGTAATCTCCCTATAATACCCCTCTCTCCCAAGTGAAGAGAGAGGCCGAAAAACATTTAGAGGAGAATAGGAGAGAGACAAAGAGATAGAGAAAGTGTAAGTGAAGTTCCTCCTGCTACGCAGGCTTATATTGGTCTCAAAGTCATTCGACTATTTCTGTAACCTTCATACATATAATGAAAAACCCAAACCCGTAGACAGAGATATGAGTGACGAATCATATAAGTTAATCGTTTCATCTATATTCATGCATTTACACTTTATATGTTCAATTCGATACTTATGGTATATCATGTTCGTACATTTTATATTTCATCCACTATTTATCTTATTGTATGAGCCAAGAAAAATGATTGTAGTTGATGAGACGAGGAAGAGTATTAGAACTCTAAGTCAAGGATTCGACACAACCTATCCATTCCCCTCAGGCGCAGCTTATTTACTGTATTGTCATGAGTCTGCGCGCATTATTTGTGAATACTCAGATGACACCAGATATTTGTGTTCATAATCTGGCGCTAGAAACAGGGATCTTCATCCCGGTAAAAGATTTATCTTCTCCTGTGACTTGTTTCAGGCTTCGTTTTCTGAAAATAACGATGTATGGAACACTACGGTTTTTTCCGTTCATGATTTCAAAAACCAAAATTTTTAACAGATCCGCGTTTATCTAAGTAGATCTGATTCTTCATGCATTTTCTAAGTTTTCACGTCTTTGAAAATCAAAATTATGAACAGATCCGCGTTTATCTAAGTAGATCTGATTCTTCATGCATTTTCTAAGTTTTCACATCTTTGAAAATCAAAATTATGAACAGATCCGCGTTTATCTAAGTAGATCTGATTCTTCATGCATTTTATAATTCTCACGTCTTTGAAAATCAAAATTATGAACAGATCCGCGTTTATCTAAGTAGATCTGATTCTTCATGCATTGTCTAAGTTTTTAGGTCTTTGAAAATCAAAACTTCGAACAGATCTACGGTCATCTACACAGATGGACGCCTTAAGTATTTTCAAGATTTTACACCTTTGAGGACTCAAAACGCTAATAGATATCACGTGGGGCCCATTGTCTTCGTGATTTTTTCTCTCTCTTTCAGGAAAATATTAAAAGATGGAGAGAAGCAAAGATGTCGGGAAGGCTAAAGCTCCTTCAAAAGAGATGCCAAGGACAACCCCAGTGGTAACTAGGAGTAAGCAGAGAGGTGAAAAGCTAAAGGCAGCGGATAGGGCGCAGGATAATGCATAAAGCATGGCCCCCATCAATGCCAACATCATCGCAGCAAACGCAGTAAATGCCACGGCAGCCAAAGCAGGAGCTTCAAGAGCTGGCGGATCCAAAGTTGGAGCTCCCAGAGTAACCAATGCTCAACTACAGGAACATCAGGAAGTCGTGGCATAGTCAGGAATACAACAACCCCTCTATGGGATTCCCTTAACCAACGAACAGAACGTACCCTTTCCAGCCAAGCAACCGCTTCTAATAGCAGGCCAACCCTCACAATAACCGTCGAGGTCCCAAGGTGCACAATTAGACCCACCAGAACCAGTAATACAGATCGTGGATGAGGAACAAACCATAGCCACTGATGAGCAATTGCGGGAAGGAACACCAAATCAAGGGTCAAATCATTCCGCTCAGATGATGGCCGAGCTGACAGAATTAAGGAAGAAACAGAAGGCATACGCAGATGATGTGGCGATATTAGCACAAGAGAACCAAACACTAAAGGAAAGAATCATTCATAGCGCAGAGGTAGAAAACCAACGCGACGAAGCCAACTCCAAGGCTGTAGCACCTAATCAAGATAGAAGAGTGGTGATCGCAAACAACCCACTTCCATTGAATCGAAGAGGAGCAAGGAGCAGCCAAAGATCAGATCCTGATTACAATCCCGAGAAATCGGACTACTACGACGGTACCACCTTCCCACGAGCAAAATCTACCATTCATGAGGAACACCAGATCGCAATGGAAAGTCTGCGCGCTGAGATGCTGGCAGAAATCAAGGAGCTAAAGACTAGGCAGGGAGGCGGAAGGCTAGAGCAAGTGATGAAGGAAGCAAACACTACCCCGCTGACACCACACTTGGCCAGGGCTTCCATACCGCAGAAGTGTACAGTTCCTGCTTTCGATTGCTATGACGGATCAACTGATCCTGCGGCTCATCTTCGATATTATAATCGAATGATGGCCCGTTGGGATAACGAAGACTCCATACTTTGCAGATACTTCCCATCAAGTTTAAAAGGGTCCGCGTTGTCATGGTTTGATAACTTTCCATCAAACTCCATCGACTCCTACGACCAACTCACAGAAAAATTTCTAGCAACATACATGTACAACAAGGTTGTCAATACCGGCATGGACAAACTATTCTCGCTGGAGATGAAATACAAAGAGACCATCAGAGAATATACTAATAGATGGCACAAGATTTGCCAAGCTATTGGAAATTTAGATCCCGTGGTTAGTATCAACTTCTACAAATGGGGGATGGACATGATGAGTCCTTTATTTGTCGAGATCCACGGAACCATCCCTACCACCGATGGAGATCTCCGGATAATCATAGAAAAACATGCAAGGTTAGAAGAAATTCAGCGTGAAAATCCCAGAGCTCATACTCAACGTCCCACACGCACAAATTCCATGGATCAAGCCAGCGGGTCCAAAAGAAGAATCACAGAAGAACGTCCCAACGAAGAAAGGAAAGAACGAAGGGATGATAGACGAAGAGGTGATCGAAAATTTGAAGATCAAATCTATACCAAGCTGAATACCAGTTATTCGCGCATCCTGAGAGAGATCAAAGGGAGGGAGAACTTCGATTGTCCATGGTCCAAGGGAAAGCAACCTCCTAGATCAGAAAAATCCAAGGAATACTGCGAATACCACTGTTTTAACGGTCACCAAACAGAAAAGTGCAAAAATCTCAAGATAATGATTCAAAAACTAATCGACGCAGGAGACCTGAAGCAATATATACAGAAGATTGATAACGAAGATAGAACCAAGAGAGGCAAGAAGGTTCAATTACCAGAAGGAAACCGCACCCTCAACACGATTTCATGTTCAGAGATTCAAGGACCATCCCTAACCGCCCAGATTGGAAAGATATTGAGAAAACAATTCGAAGATTATTGTGAGCTTTATAAGATCGATGGGAAAGAGGTAAACAAGCACGAAAAATGGATGGACGCGCCCATGACTTTTTATGCAGACGATGTGGAAGAAGACATGGAAGACCATAATGATCCTCTAGTCATCACATTCCCAATAGCAGGGTGCAATGTTAAGAAAATTCTCATCGATGGAGGAAGCTCAATCAACGTCCTGTTCTATGACACGTTTAAACATATGGAACTCAACGACGAGCAACTGCTGTCATCATACTACACCATATACGGATTCAACGGCGAAGCTACAAAGCCCCTAGGGGACATTGTCTTACAAGTAGACGCAGGGTCCATGAAAGTGGACACTCGATTCAACGTCGTAGATGCACCTTCACCTTACAACGCCATCATCGGAAGAAGATGGGTTCACAAGCTCAAGGGAGTAGCGGCAACCTACCATCAATATCTCAGATTCCCAACACCCCAGGGAGCCATGGAAATTAAAGGAGACCAAGTAACTGCGCGTGAATGTCAGACCTTACATAATCAGATCAATAATGAGCGGGAAGAAAAACACCAGTCCCGAAGAGCCAAAAATAAGGAGATAACCATAGATACATATCTGGAAGAAATCTGCGGAAAAAGCCTTCTGAACGTAAGCACCACTGGCAGCGCAGAAGCAAGCACCTCCGCGACAAAAGAAGACGGAGAGCCCACCAAATAGCAATCAAAGAATGTTCCTCTCTTGGGGGAACCAAAACCCACGTTTACACCTGTCGAAGCAGCTAAAGAAGTCAACATAGGTACTGAGGGAAACCCGAAGATTATCAGAATAGGCACCTTGATGGATGAAGAAAGAGAAGCCGCGCTAATCAAACTTCTAAAGGAATACGCGGACATCTTTTCTTGGAAATTGGGGGAGATGCCGGGAATTGACCCAAAGTTAGTTCATCACGAACTTCGAATAAAACCAGGTACCCCCCCCTTTTAGGCAGAAGGTGCGCAAAGTAGCTCCACAATACCATCGAGCAGTTGAAGTGGAACTCCGCAAACTACTGGACGCAGGATTCATCAAAGAAATCAAGTACCCAACATGGATCTCTAACATGGTCATCGTACCGAAGAAAAATGGCGGAGTAAGGATATGCATCGACTTCACCAACCTCAATAAGGCTTGCCCTAAAGATAGATATCCACTGCCAAGTATTGACCAACTTGTCGAGGCAGTTGAAGGATACGAAGAAATGTCATTCATGGATGGATACTCTGGATACAATCAATTATTCCTAGCAGAAGAAGATCAGCAACATACAGCATTCTATACACCACACGGCCTCTATTGCCATGTAAGAATGCCCTTTGGACTGCGAAACGCAGGCGCAACCTACCAAAGAATGGTGGATGCAATTTTCAAACCATGGATTGGAAGTACGCTGGAAGTATATGTGGATGATATGCTCGTTAAAAGCAAGCTGCGCAAAGATCATCACCAAGACCTAAAAGATATTTTCCAAGCAATGAAAGTGCACAACATGAAGGTAAACCCAGAGAAGTGCACTTTTGGTGTCACTTCCGGAAAGTTCCTCGGATATTTGGTGACGAGGAGGGGCATTGAAGTCGATCCCGCTAAAATTGAAGCCATCGTAAGAATGCCATCCCCAAAGAATTTAAAAGAGGTTCAGAAACTCAATGGTTCGCTGGCTGCTGGGGAGGTTCATATCCAGGTCCTCGGATAGATGTAAGCACTTTTTTAACATTCTCAAAAAGGGAAGCAAATTCGAACGGACGGCAGATTGCGAGGAAGCTTTTCGAAATATCAAAGAATACCTGGCTGAGATCCCAATATTACAAAATCCAGACCCTGATGAAGTGTTGGCACTATACATAGCAGCAACAGAAGATGCAGTCAGCGCAATATTGGTTAAAACCAACACGAAGATAGAGCAGCCCATCTATTACATCAGCAAGACTCTGAACGTAGCAGAAAGGAACTACACGAAGATCGAGCAGCTCATCTTGGCATTAGTATGGGCAACCCTGAAACTCAGAACTTACTTTTTGTCTCACTACGTCCGCGTCCCATGCAAAGCTCCGCTAGAAGCAGTCCTTAAAAACGCAGGAAAAGTAGGCAGAATTGCAAAATGGAATACTCACCTAGATCAATTCAATATCATCCATGAGCTATAACACTCTCATAAGTCACAAGTATTAGCAGATTTCCTAGCAGACTTACCATTGGATAACTGCGAAGAAGTCATCATCGAAGGACGAAAGGCAGCAGGACTACCAAAAATGGACGAAGGTAAAGACCCTATAGACATCTTGGAACCAAAAAATCCTAGGCAATGGGAAGTCTTCGTAGATGGGTCTAAAAATAAAGAAGGGGAAGGGATAGGCATCGTAATCACCACCCCAACAGGAGACAGGATCATACATGCTTTCAGGTTAGAATTCAAGGGACATACCAACAACATAGTTGAATATGAAGCAGTGGTGCATGCCCTTCAGTTGATAATAGAAATGGGCATAACTGACGTGCGTCTGACAAGCGATTCACAACTGGTCATCCGACAAATAGGGTTGCAATATAATGTTTACGACAGAACATTGTCAGCATACATGGAATTGGTGCAAACACTGGCATCACAAATCCCAAACATCAAATTCCGACACCTGGCAAGGAAGGAACTCAGGCACGCGGATGCCCTGGCCTACATATAATCGATGCTCAGAAACGAGGAGGTCAAATCAATCAAAGTAACCAGGATTTACGAGCCTTCAATTGATATTCAAGAAATCTGCGCTGCACAGCAGAGGAACCACGCAGAAGAAGATATTGCAGATGATGACGTGGGATAATTCATCGCGGATGATTTCCAAGAAGACGACATCATGGCTAAGGCATATCAAGTAGGGCTGTCAATGGGTACCCATTATCCGGAACCGGACCCGGTATATTAGGGTCCGGTTCCGGGTCCTAAAGTTGGACCCATTAGCTACTTAGGACCCGGCGGGTAATTACCCGATTGGACCCGAATTTAAACGGGTCCAAACGGGTAATATCCATTGGGTACCCGCGGGTATCGGGTACCCGTTTATTCATTCTTTTATTCATGTTTTTAGCAAAATTATAAGTATTTTTTCTAGTTTTAGCTTTGATATTTTACTCATTTAAATTTTTTCTCTTACATTTAATCTTTATTTAGTACATTCATAAGAAATAATAATAATTTTTTATAAAAATTACTTAAATCCAAGCTAAAAAGATAAATATATTAAGTTTTTGAGATTTTTTAAATAGTTTTCTTTAGACCCAATGGGTACCCGGAACCGACGGGTACCCGGATATTTAAACGGGTCCGGTTCTGGGTCCACAAGTTTAGGAACCGGACCCGGAACCGTTAGGAACCGGACCCGACCTTTATAAGTAGGGTCCGGGTCTAATGATACCCGGGAGGACCCGGACCCGTTGACACCCCTAATATCAAGATGAAGACTTCAGCAAAGAAGAAGATTGGAAATCTGAGATTCATCTTTTCCTAAAAGAAAGAATACTACCCTCGGATCTAAAGCAAGCCAGAAAAATACAGTCAAAGGCAGAAAGATATGATATGAGAAAAGAAATTTTGTACAAAAAATCTTTTCTCGGACCATTATTACGTTGCCTATCCAGATCCGAAGGACATTTGATTTTGAAAGACATACACCGCGACGACGCAGGAAATCACAGCGGAATGAGATCCCTAGCAGATAAGGCGAAAAATCAAGGATATTACTGGCCAACAATGATACGAGACGCTGCAAGAATGTCACGAAGATGCGAAGAATTCCAGCGTTTCGCCAAAAAAATCCACGCACCCGCAACAATGTTGAACCCAGTAGACAGCCCTTGGCCATTCTCAAAATGGGGCATAGACATCGTGGGTCCCCTAATCGAAGGATCAAGGAAGAGAAGATTTTTGATAGTGGCCACGGACTATTTCAGCAAATGGGTAGAGGCTAAAGCCCTGGCAAGGATCCGAGACGCAGATGTCTTCACATTCATTTTTCAAAACATCATTTGCAGGTTTGGCATACCAGCTGAGATTGTATCTGACAATGACAAGCAATTCCAGGGAAAAAACATCGACTTACTCTTCGATACTTTCAAAATTCGAAAGAACAAGTCAACACCAATTTACCCTCAAAGCAATGGTCAGGCAGAAGCCACAAACAAAACCCTCGCACTCATCCTCAAAAAGAAGTTGGACGAATACAAGAAGCGTTGGTGTGAGCAACTACACAACGTTTTGTAGGCTTATAGGACAACTCGAAGATCAGCCACGGGAGAATCCCCATTCTTACTCACCTATGGAGGCGAAGCTATTATCCCAACATAAATAATCATGCCAACTACGAAGACTGAAGCATGGGAGAAGAACCTCACAACGGACATGATGTTGGAAAGGTTGGATGATCTAGAAGAGAGGAGGGAGACAACACTACAAAAAATGGAAAAATATCAAAGGAAACTAGCAAGGGAGTATAATAAGAGGGTTAATCTTAGAAATTTCGTAGAAGGGAAGTATGTGCTGAGGACCATTCCCCAATACCAACGAGAAAAGAAGTGGGGCAAATTATCACCAACATTGGAGGGACCCTTCATCATACATGATGTTGCAGGAAATGGGTCTTATTATCTGTCCTCAAACACCCATGGAATGCAAAATATCTCAAGCCATACTACCCGTAGAGGGCAACGCAGACCTGCATCTGCGTGAAGAGCGCCAGAAGAAGAAAACGACGCTTGCGATCGACATGTTTCTATCTCTGAGAGAGGAATAGCAACCTCAACCTATCAATCAAGCAAAATTTTGGAAAAAAATAGTCACAATACATGGAGAAACATAGTAACAAGACGACTGCGTGTAAATATAACACCTCACGAGAACCCTACACCTTTAAATACATCCTCCGCGTCAATAATTCATCCTCCTATTGTTTACTATTTACTACCTCAGAGGTTCCATCAATGTAATTCTTCTAAATGTAACTCAACAAACTGAATAGACACTTTAACCCTCTTTCACCCGTGGACGTAGACACTCTGCTGTCGAACCACGTAAACACTGGTGTTAATTGATCTATTTTACTTGGGGAAAGTGGTCACCTACAATCTCTCGGGACTCCCCTATCAGCGTCTATAAGTGTAGGACCATGGGGAAGGCATCCAGCAGAAAGAGATACCCAACCAATCTTATGGCAGCGGGTTGACGGATTGAACGTACATTCCAAACAACTCATATCCTAGAACGCTGCCCCGACCCCCACCGTCTGGGAATCCTCTGGCCCAGGATTAGCCAGCGGGGTGACAGGTCTCAAGACGTTCACGAAGATACACATATCTTCGGGTTCGCACTCAAACACTTCGTTATCCCTGATTACATTCAGTTATATTCCAAATTAACCATAACAATTTAAAAAAAAAAAGGTTAAAACAATGATCAATTCATTAAAAGTTGATTACAGGCTTGGCAATGATACGCGGAAACAAGAAAATACCAAAGATCAACTTTCTAGAAAAATCTACTTGGATGGTTCAACCCCACCAGCAGGTTTAGCAATCTTCCCCTTCTGCCTTGAAGGTACGCTCCCACCCGAGGAAGGCCCTGAAGAACCAGATGTAGGGGCAGGGGTTTCTCACGGCACGGATAGCTCTTGATAAGGCCATGATCGGTCTTAAGATCATACTCGATGCTATCCAGAATTTTGTTAGTCTCTTCCACTAGTTGACACCGAGCCTTGTACGCAATAACAGTATTCATCATCTCAGCCTTTGACAACAACGAGGAAAGGCGACTCACTTCCTTCGAAGCGGCTTGGGAAGTCTCGTCCCTTGCTGTAGCTAAAACTTTGTGATAATTAATCTGGCTTTCCTGATGCACTAATTGAGATTGAGCCTCCGCAAACTTTTCATTTGCAGTGCGAAGCTGTCCCTGGAGCTCTGCAAGGAAAAGAAAAATGCAGATGGTTAGGTCCAGGAAATTACAGAATCACACTCGATAATATAAGCATATACCTTCGACTCTCGCCGAAGCTATTTCATATTCGTTAACAACAGCACCACGGGCTTCATCAAGAAAATCATACTCATCTGACAACTTCTATAATCCGCTTGAAGGGTTGAAAGGGCGTACTGACTCGCATCTAATTCTACCTGTTTCATTGAATCCAAGTGACGAAGATGGTTGACCTCATTGTTTAAACCCTCCAGACCCTTGTTGAGCCGATACACATTTACTTCAAGATTTCTCTCAGACTCAGCTTGGCGTACCACATCATCCCTAGACGCAGCTAAAGCTTTGCTAAGAGCACCAACCTCAGCCCTAGCATCATCTCTCTCCCTAGCAAGACGCTGAATGTAATCTTTAACATCAGAAGACTGAGAAGAACGAGATTGACGCAATTCTTCTTCCAAGAGATTGATTTTAGCTTCCAATGATGAGACCTGTTCTCGGGATTCACGAAGATTATCACGCGTCCACAACAACGTTCCATTAAACAAAAGACGATCATTGTTATATTTGTTCTGCATATCAATCATTTGGACTCTTCTGACCCGCCAATCCTCTGCCAGAGCATTATGTTCATCGGCACGAGCATTCCACTTATCAGCCTCGCTCTTTATCTTCTCTACCAACTCTGCGATGCGAGATTTCTGATGCTGCCACTCTTTCCGAAGCCATACTAACTCAGGAACTCCACCCACTGAATATAGGGTGGGGGAGGGAGACTCAGACAGAACACTAATTACAGTAAAGGACGACAACAAGGAAGAGGACAACAACAAGGAAGAGAACAGATAATCAAACCTGTAACAGCCGAAGAATTCTTCTTGGCCTCCTCCAACTCACTACGAGCCACAGCAAGATCCAAGCGAAGCTTCTCCTCCTCCTTGCCTTGTTTCACCTTATCCTTGAGGATACTCTTCAACTCACATATCTCCCTATCCCTATCAGCAATGACAGTCTCAGCCGCAGTAAGCTCCTCTTCCCGAAGACGAAGCTTAGCCTCCAACTTAAGGGATTTGGCCTTAAAAAACTGGTACAACATGTGATTGCAATGCTCACTCCTCATCATCTGCGAGTCAGAATATTAGAACACCCTGACTCTAAAAATTGCTAAAAATTGATACAAGGAAAAATGATAAGAGAACTCACCTCTAACATCCGTTGTTGGGGAAATCCATACTGATACCCATCAGCCAACGCCATCATATCAGCAACAGTCGAGGGAGCGTCGACTACTAGAGCAGCCTCCAAGCCTCGAAGATTCTTATACCACGCTTCTACAACCTGGTCCTCGGGAGACAATTGCATCATCTTACGAGTATAGGCATCAGATTTCTTCTCACCCTCCACCACAGGAGCTGGATTGGGTACGAACATCAAGTTCTTCTTTTTAAACCAAGCTAAGATGGCATCATCACCCTCAAGGATTAGTAACTGAGGAAAATCATCTCCATAAGACCCAACTGAGGCCTTACCCATGTACGTGAATTTAGCACCCGAAGAGTTTGAGGCTAATCCCGCATCCAAATATGGAAGGTCTCTAGCACCGCTCCCCTATGGAACATCACTAGCATCCACGACTCCCTTTCCCTTTCCATCCGCCTTGCTAGAGTTACCAAGCACATCCCAATCATCGTTTGGGGAAAGCAGGTTGAACTCAGAAGCCAGGCCCAGGCCAGCGTTTATGTCAAAACTATCCTCCGCAGAATAAATCCGACCAAAGGAAAACTCCTGAGACATAGCAGGAATTTCACCACCAACACCCTCATCACCAAGGCCAGTGTTATCATCACCAGCATCACTGCAACCCGCAGGATTAGCTTCGGCACCAACATCATGACAACCTGCGGGATCAATTTCACCACCAATACCGCTGTCACCAGCGGTAGTATTCCCCTCAACAAATTCTTCATCATCATGACCTGGAGGGGATGTATCAGTACGTTCTTCCATATCAGACATATCTTCATCCTCTCCAAGCTCAGTCACAGGACTATTAACTTCTTCATAAACTTCCTCCTCCTCGATTGTTGCGGTGGTGGACTGCTTGGGATTTATCCTCCTCTTCTTCGTCGCCTAAAAAGACAAGGCACAAGAATAAAAATCCCTGGCTTTGAAAAGAATTAAAACTGCCTCAACTAAAGGACAAGGCATATGGAAATCTTACCTTGGCAACCGCAGCATTCTTCGCCTGAAGATCAGCATCGGAACTCTCTTCGTCATCTCCATCAACAACATCGAGGGCATATTGGAAATTCATGCCCTCAAAATTCAAATGCCAAGGACGGAAATTCCCATAACGAGTACGAGGAGCCGCACGTATCTGGCTATCTGTGATAGGACGCCATCCTTGCGGACCTGGACCCCCCCCCCCCCCCCCCCCCCCCCCCCCCCCCCCCCCCC
>NC_039365.1:38465633-38476109 GCF_003573695.1 Papaver somniferum
CCCCCCCCAAGCCCAGGGACCAACAACCTCCATAACAGTTGCGTGCCATTCATAGTCATGATCACGCTTGATCCGCTCACGAGTAGGAAACACCAGTTTGTTAGTAGAATTCTCTGTACCCGGGACGTACTTCACCTTAGCACCACTTACTTCACTCAGAAGGCGGATCTCACCACGAGGAGCGGCAATATTCCGAAGACTCACACTCCACGGTTTACGATTCCTACTGTTAACATAGTCACCTAAAGACTTGTTAAAATTGTCAGGCGTATACCACTCCCTTTCCTCAGGATTGGGAACATAAAGAGTCATCATTGTCTCTCATTTGCTCCGAAGATAACACTCCCTCGGTGCACGAAGATAATTCCCATGAAGTTGGGAAATAGAGCGACAGTGTGTGTTCTTCGAAGAACCCTCTCGACCAGCCAGCACATCATATTAAAAAGAATCCCCAGACTTGTACAAAGGCAACATAAGACTCGCTTCAAAGGCCCCCACCGTGGTCAGCAGATGAAATTCATCAAACCTATATGTCGATATCATCTCATAAGTAATATCATCATCAGCAGCGTAAAAACGAACATCGAATAGCTGAAGACCATGCTTTTCCTTGAAAACCTCCAGATCAATATGTTTGAAGGTCACTTTCTTCTCCCCAGCAGCGACGCTACGTATTTCCTGAGAAATATCTTCCTCCTCCACGGGATCAGGCGCAGAACCCTTCGAAGGGTTTCTCTCGGAAGCTTTCCTCTTAGGATGAACCTTAGATACATCAGTCTTCGAAACCACTTCTTTCGAAGACCTCCCCTTGGGTTGAGACACTGGAGGGGGAGGTAGAGGATGTTGATGAGACGCGGAAGGAGGCGCCACTGACCGAAGAGGTAGGACATCCCGCGTTCTCTTAGGATCATCACACGGATTAACTAAGGGACGATAAACAACATACCGGGAGCCAGGAGCCTCTTTTGGCCGGTCCCCCTTCTGCGTATTCCCTCTATGCGACTCACCCCTCTTAGAAGATAAGTGCCTCTGACCAGAAGAAGACGAAACCCTAAGAACGCGGGCATCACCTTGCGAAGATTTAGACGAACCTCCACCAGGCAGAGAAACATCATGATCCCTATGCGGAGGAGATCTACACGGACTAGGCGGTGGAGTTTGATAAGAAACCCGCGGACGGTCAGCCATGTCTGCGTAGTACACAAACAAGTTTCAGATTTCCGCAAAGACAAAACAGAAATCAAAAAACCCAATTTCATCCAGTTCTTCATAATCATGAACCAGATGGAAAATAAGAACAAACCCTAAATAAAAGGGGAAATAACAAATAGGGGCAAGCATATACGAAGGAAGAAATCATTACTGTTTGTAATAACGAACAGGGGCAATCATACACACACTTATATATATGTTCTTCATCACAAACACATATAGCAACAGTTCATCAAAAGATAATCAAGACACAGTAAAACCACCTACCTATAAACAAAAAATTAAGCAGAAAGCCTCGACGAATAGTAGCAGCAGCAGAAAACCTCGACGAACAACAGTAGGAACAGCAGCAGAAAACTTTGAGGAGTAACAGTAGCAGCAGCAGTTAATAACAAGGATACAAAAGCAGAGAACAAAGAATGAAAATTCCGAAGAAAGAGAAGGAATGAAATTTATGATTAGAGAATTTTCACATTCCTTCTCATATATATATATGCAAATAGAAATAAAAACCGCCCCACTACCCAAGAAGAAGTTATTACAAATAGTGGGGAACGTTCCCTAAAATCTAGGAAAATAGTAAAGAGAAGATGAAAAGAATAACACGTTTTTTCTTCCCACTTCGACTAACCGCCCAGTAGGAGGAAAAGGGGAAAATTGTAGGTACAAATTTCATCTTCCGCCACGTGCCCACAAAGACACACGTGGAGGACATGCGGCTAAGGGCATCAAGATATGATATCACGCGTGGACATCCAAGAGTCACTTTATCCTATCCCTAGAAAGATCTAAGATCTACGGCTGGGGATAGTCAGACTGACGCAGACAAGACAGGGGCAGAGGACAGCTGTCTACCGCGGACAGACATCTCAACTACCCACATTAAATACCCTCAAACAACATACGTGTCAGTCAGCCTGTATTGGAAGCGCAGATAATACTGCGTATCCAAACAGAACACGCAGATACAGCCGAGAACACGAAGACTTCTGCGTGAGTGGCACAAAACACAAGAGGATAAGGTTATAACGGGCTTCAGAAGTGGACCCCACGTAACCTCCCTATAAATACCCCTCTCTCCCAAGTGAAGAGAGAGGCCGAAAAACATTGAGAGGAGAATAGGAGAGAGACAAAGAGAGAGAGAGAAAGTGTAAGTGAAGTTCCTCGTGCTACGCAGGCTTATATTGTTCTCAAAGTCATTCGACTATTTCTGTAACCTTCATACATATAATGAAAAACCCAAAACCCGTAGACAGAGATCTGAGTGATGAATCATATAAGTTAATCGTTTCATCTATATTCATGCATTTACACTTTATATGTTCAATTCGATACTTATGGTATATCATGTTCGTACATTTTATATTTCATCCACTATTTATCTTATTGTATGAGCCAAGAACAATGATTGTAGTTGATGAGACGAGGAAGAGTATTAGAACTCTGAGTCAAGGATTCGACAGAACCTATCCATTCCCCTCAGGCGCAGCTTATTTACTGTATTGTCATGAGTCTGCGCGCATTATTTGTGAATACTCAGATGACACCAGATCTTTGTGTTCACATTCTTGATAGCAACTTGCATTTTAGAAGAGGGTAATACACCTCGGTACACCTTACCAAAGGCGCCCGACCCTATAATCTCTTTCTCTGCAAACCCATTTGTAGCCATGTACAGATCTTTGTATGTGAATCTATGCGTCCCATAAATTTGCTCCCAGTCCTCTACCAACTCCGCGAATTTTCTCTTCCTTAAGAAGAAAAATATGCCAGTGCATATCGCTGTTAACACGGCAATTGAGATACCTACTGACAACACAATTGTCAAAATGTTTGGTTTACCTTTTGGAAGCTTGGGAAGAGTAGAGAGCTTGAAATCTTGGGCATCGCCATTAATCTGAAAACTCCATCCTAATATGTAGTGAAATGTTTGCGCGGTTCGTGTAGACGATGAAAATCCTACATACATGGACCTGTTGCCTAAGAGAATAGTTGAAAGATCTCTGGAGAAAGATAACAAAGGAACATCTGGTTTGGCTACCTGAATTGGAGCTATTGTTACATTAAGTTGCTTCTGTGACCCATCATATGCCACCCAAACTTGCATGATTCTCCCACTTTTAAGAAGCAAGTTTTTGTAGCCACCGTTCTCAACAGTGTAGTACCTAGCATATTTCGCCTCAGCGGACTTTAAACCGTTAATATTGATACCAACATGGTTATTGTCTTTGTCATACTCAACATCTTTGCTAGTATCTAGATCCACTGGGAAAACTTGGTTTGCTGATTTACCTTCATTTTCCACATTAAAAAGACCAAGAAATTGGTTTCCTAGAGCTCCAGGTAGCTCTCTTGTAGGTGCTATAACAAAGGCAAGCCCCTGACCGCTTACTTCACTCTCCGATACTACGGCAAAGACGAAAGTAGTAGAGAAGGAGACGGCAGTAGTAGTAGTAGTAATGGTACCATTGGATGATGATGATGAAGAGTTTCTGTTGAATTGAATTGGATTGGAGTAGAAGCAGTGGCCAACTACATGTTTTGTTTTCGTGTTTGTTAACCTTAGGATCCCTTCAGGTGTGATATCTTCCATGCCGTCAAGATGCACATTTTGAGCATTTCTGAAGCCACTGTACTTGAGGAAAGATCTTCTATTAAGGAAGCAAAAGTTACTACGAAAAAGAAAAAAGAACAAATCAAGAGCTTGAACACAAACATGGTCCAAATTCTTATGTATTCTATGAACAAGGCTTAAAAGGTGTCATGGATTTTTTGAGGCATAAAATGTGTAAACAAAATTACGGAATTCCTATCCATATACGTATGCGGTAGATAGCACTTGGATTATATTGATTCCGATGAAGTGTTGGCTAATTCAGAGAGTGGACCATTGACTAAGAAAATCGCGACTTCGATATACCAACAAGAGAGTAGCTTTCTGAGGGTAATACTTAGGCGTATAGTCAACATTATTGCCGGTATTCACAGGCTAAGATGTTATAAGACATGCCAAAAATATCTTCAGAACTTGTAGAACGATGCGCAGGTTTATACTTGGTCATCAGATTACAATCTACCAAAATAAAACAGTATCTAAGTAGAAACTAGAATAGAATAATACTTGGTCAATAAACTTACTTGTTCATTGACTTGTAAACTCTATAGTCTACAAAAATCGATGGTGGACATTTCAAATTTTACCCCGAGCATAAACACCACACAAGTTGAAAAGTCAACATGGAAAGATGCTTGATACTCAGTTGCCAGAAGCTTCAGAAAATTCCATAATTTAGCTCAGTGGGACATGCCATACTTGGCTGGTATCTGGCTCCACAACACCAATTACATGGTTCGTGTGTTTCTGCTACTGGAATCATTAAACGGAGGAGTTTCAGATATTGATTACGACTAAAATTATCATTAGCCATTGCCTCCAAAAATAGTGGAGTTTCAGACAATAGAAGTTTATCTTTCCCACAGGAGTTTGTCGCTGTATTCTTGGTTCTAGAGAAGCAAAAATAATAAAATAGATCTCATAATAGTAATAGATAGTAGTTACAGATAATCCTAAATTTAGAATAAAAAGATTAATCACCAAGTACGCATTTTATCTGATGAAGAATCCACTGGAAGTATGATAAAACTACATAATACTGTATAACTCGGACAATCATACCTGATCCTTAAAAACCACATCACTCATCCACCTCCGCTTTGATCTCTTTTTGAAGGTCTTCCTTGTACTCATCAAACGTCCCACGGAAAGATTCTACAGTCCCATTATCTACTATCCAAATCTGACTCTTCTCCTCATCTCCGCAGACCCTTGATATGAGCCTGGAATCATGACTAACCAACACAACACCACCTGTGAATTCATCAAATGCATCTGCTAGTGCATCAATAATACTCTGCATATCTAAGTGGTTTGTTGGCTCGTCTAATAGCAGAATGTGTGGTTTTGACATGTAGATGGAAGTGAAGACAACCCTAGCCTTTTGCCCACCAGATAACTGCACAATTGGTGTGGTGTGGTTACCTTTGAAGAGCCCAAACTTCCCAAGCCTCGTACGAACAAATTCTTGTTTGCTAAGACCTTCTTGTTCAGGATGAAGCCGAAGAAGATATTCGACAGGCGTGCCCGTCATTGTTAATAAATCCACAAAGTGTTGTGAATACCTCCCAATCCTCAACTTCTGACTCTTTCGAGCCTCCCCCTCCGTGGAAACCAAATCACCAAAAAGAAGATTGAGAAGAGTAGATTTTCCTGCTCCATTTGGGCCCATAATTGCTACTCGGGTGCCCATATCAATACCAATGTTAACATTAGAGAGCCTGAAATCTTTCTTCTTTGGATAAGTAAAATTCACATTAATAAGCTGCATGAGAGGTGGGGTAAGTTCGGTTGGCTCTGGAAATTAAACTCAACACTATAGTCTCTCCACCTCTTTGGGGCCTCTGTCACTCGTTCTTTGGCATTATTTTGTTTAACCGGATTTCCTGTCCTAATTGCATCCTTCACCTGATTGTCAAGTATTCCAGTTTTCTTATTTGACTCCTTGCGACGTTGATCATACCCTCTTTCAAAATCATCGAAATTTCCACGATACAGTTGAAGCTTCTGATCATGAAGATGAATAATTTCATTGCACACAGTATTCAGAAAATCACGGTCATGAGAGACCACAACAAGTGTATTCTTCCAACGACACAGGTATTCTTCCAACCAGAGAACAACACGGAGATCAAGATGGTTGGTGGGTTCATCAAGTAGTAGAAGGGTTGGTTGGACAAACAGTGCCCTAGCTAATGAGATTCTCATCCTCCACCCTCCACTAAAGGATTGTGTGGATCGCAACTGCATATCTGTAGTGAAACCTAATCCAGCGAGTATCTTCGATGCCTGAGACTCAGCTGCATCAGCCCCAATCACCTGCAACCTTTCATATAACTCAGCAAGCTTTTCACCTGCGCCATCATCTTCACCGTTGTTTTCGTTATCCCCCATCAAGAAATAAATTTTGCAAAGTTGCAACTTCTTCACGGAGTTTGACGAGTTCTTCATTGGTTGAAACAACAGCTTCAAGGGCTGATTTCTCATCACCAACTCTTCTTTCTCAACCAAAAGAACATCAATATTTTCGGCACGGGAATCTTCCTCCATGCAAGAAGCTTTAATAACGTGGACTTCCCCGTTCCATTAGGCCCAACCAAACCATACCTCTTCCCGTGGGATATCTTCACAGATGTATCCTGGAGGAGCAGTCTACTCTGTGCAGATACAGAGAAATTTTCAACTGTAATATCTTTAACATTAGCATCAGCATTGTCTTCACCTTCAAGGACTGAAGCACGACTACCAATGACAACATTGAAGGCATCATGATCATCCCTGAGAGCTTATTCCTTTGTCCGAGCTGCACCTTCAGCAGCCAGCCTTTCCTTCTTTTCTCGTTTTTTCACGTCCAAGGAGGAAGCTTCAAGTGGATTTATATCAGCACGACGATTAGATCTCTCAGGAACACTACCACTGGGTTCTTCTTCAGACAACTCGTCACCAGATGGTGGAAGATCGATGCCATCAGTATAAGATGTGCGTTTTGGGACTACTTTTGGTTTAGGCTTGCTAGTAGTGGCAGAGGAGGAACCCCTTGGTTTATCTTCCTTTTGGTCCATACTGGCAAGCATAGCCGAAACTGATAACTTCTCTTTCTTACCATCATCTTTTGCAGCAGGTTTACCTGTACCAGCCTTCTCACCTTTATTTTTCCCCATTGAAAATCTGAACATAAGAACACGAAAAGATAGCAAACTTATAAGTAACAAAGTATTTGTATATGCTTGTTTTCCTATCAATCCATAGACCAGTTTCAACAAGGTTTAACCACCTCAATTTCAGAAAGAAAAAAAATCAAAAAAGTGAAGAAAAAAATTAAAAACAATGTTTCTATCCTTATTATTTGGTGAGAGAAGTAACAAAAATATTGATTTCAAGATAAAGGGGCGGTAAATTGATAGGGATTCTCCAATGGAATGTGCGTGAGGGAAAAAATCTTGGTACACATAGGATACATATCCATGATCCTTAAAATCTCTCTCCAACCCTAAACTCTATGGCCAATATGTAGATGACTTGGCATAAATTTGGGTAGACATCCTCTTGCTCAACCTCTTGTTTTAGAGGTTCACATAGAGGATGTCTATCCATCCTAATCAGCTTATATATTAAATTTAATTCATTTAACAATAATTTTAATTACAAATAAAAATAAAAATTAGAAAATTTCTTTTTGCTCCTTTTCCCATGAGAGACCGAGAAAAGTATTACGAGATCAAATCAAAGTCATCGTACAATAATACGCGTACTTTGGATTTGGATGAATCATATTTGATCGACACCTAGTCATTAAAAAAAAGAATCATACATGATCAATATGTAAATCTCATAGGTACTCATCTGTGTTTTTCATTATCTTATAATCATGCAACCAAAGGGTAATTTTCCCAAGGCTTCCACTTCAGGCCATATACTCTTTATTTGCTCAAGTATCAACCATTACGGAGATGAGTTCTACCTCCTCTCCAAAATACTCGAGCTACAACAACCTCAATTTTAAAATTCTTTCGTTTACCTAAACCATTCTCGATTCTCGATCACCACTAGTTGTAGTTGTCCAGTTAACATCCAAACACCATCAGCGCCTCCCCTTTCATGAGTTCAATAATTAAACGAAACTTGGAGTATATAATCAACCCAACAAGATATATTGAATACTGTTAGCATTTCTTCAAACAGTTTGGGACTATAATTTTTGTTACTTCTTATCTTTTGGATATGTAATCAAACTTTAAAATATAGGTTGGCTACATTTCAATTATTTCATCTTAGAAAACAAATGGACGATACATAATGAAACATGATGATCAGAAGAGTGGAGTTCCCGCGAAAAATAATAGGTAAAATTTTATTTTTTCCATCCGAAAAAAAAATCTATTATTCAATTTAAAAAAAAGAGACAACTAGGCCAAATGTTGGTAAAAAAACCGTGGGTTGGAGATGAAATTTTAGCTTTCCTTATTATTAGGGAAATCAGTTGCCAAATAAAATAGAGGATGTCTTCCTATAATGCCACATAGGCAGTTGACCACAAAACCATTGGAGAAGTTCTAATACTTTAACACAAGATCCTGATTAATCAATTCTACCCTAGGAGTGGTACCTTTCTTCTTCTATTCCTCTAGAATTCTCTTTTCTACTCATCTGCCACTTATTTATAGGTTAGAGTAGTCATTCTAGGAAAGGAAACTCCCCTAATCTTCTAAAAATAAAACTCCTAAGTTTCCTTTTAGGATTAGGAAACTACTGAATTACCAGGAGACTAATTCTCTTGTATGTAAACAAAACAATACACCAAACCAGAGCTAAGGTTTTTATAAAATTTGGAATTTGCGGTGACAAAATTGATAATTAGCTGTTAAATAGATTTTAGGGTTAGGGTTTACAAAACTTACCGATTTTCTGATCAGAAAACTTTCCTTCAAACATACTATTATCTGTCTTTCAAAGAAAATCGTCCTGTATCCAGTTTTATTTCGATCCTGTTTGAAGAAGCCTTTGAATGTTTTCTAGGGAGGGTTCAGGGGAAAAAGCCGGAACTAATAATAATCGTTGCATTTTTAGGGGACACTCAATAGGAATTAGGGGCCAACAATAAGATAAAATAGGGTCACCCAAACCTAAATAGAGTTCACTCTTATCAATTTTTTCGTAATGACAAAATTACCCTTTAATAATAGGAAGTTAAACAACAATTCGGTATTTTTTTTTTTCGATATTTGGTGCGACCATAATCGGTAGTTGTGATCCAAAATTAGGATCTGATTACTTGAAATCAAAAATGTGATCCGAAATTTCTTGGATTTGCAGCAGCAGAAACATAGTCGGTAGGTAACAATCTATTTTACCTACCGATTATGGTTGATGTTCTTGGATTTACAGTAGCAGAAATGTAATCGATAGATAATAATCTATTTTACCTACCGATTATGGATGATGTTCTAAGAAACGATGAACATCAACCAGAATCGGTAGATAAAATGATTGTTATCTACCGATTATTCTTGATTCAAAAAATTCAAATTTTCTGTACTAAAAACTAAACACAATCGGTAGATAAAGAACACAATTAACTATCGATTATGGTAGTACCAAAATTCGAAAATTGAAGAATTTTTTTCAAAAACTCATTTTGGGGCCAGTATATAATCGTATGTTTAATTAACTTAAAATACTACCGAATATGGTAATTCTCATTTCAAAATGCCACTATATAATCGGAAGTTACGTTTACTTACCTTACTTCCGATTATTATAATCCCAAAATTTGGAAATTAAGGTTTTTATCCAAAAACTCATTTTGGGGCCAATACATAATCCGTAGTTTTATTAACTTAAAATACTACCGAATATGGTAATTCTCATTTCAAAATGCCACTATATAATAGGAAGTTAAGTTCACTTACCTTACTTCCGATTGTTATAATTCCAAAATTCGAAAAATTAAGATTTTTTTCAAAAACTCATTTTGAGGCCAGTATACATTCGGAAGTTAAATTTACTACCGATTATGGTAGTACCAAAATTCAAAAATTGAATATATTTCGAGATTAAATTAACATAATGAACTACTGATTGTGGCAGTACCAAAGTTAGAAAATTAAAGGATTTTGGCAAAATCTCATTTTGGGGCCAATATATATTCGGAAGTTAAATTTACTACCGATTATGGTAATACCAAAATTCGAAAATTGAAGGATATTTGAAAAATCTCATTTTAGGGACACTATATATTCGGAATTTTAATTAACACAATTTACTACCGATTATGTTCGCACCAAAAATTGAAGCAAAAAAAAACCCTACCAAATTGTTGTTTAACTTCCGATTATTGAATGAGAATTTTGTCATTACGAAAAAAATTGATAAGGGGTGGACTCTATTTAGATTTTGGTGATTCTATTTTGTCTTATTATTAGCCCCTAATTCATTTTGAGTGCCCCCTAAAAATACAAGGATAATAATAGTTTGGTGGGTCTCTGGCCTTTGGTTCGAGTCTGAGGGTTCATAAACTTGTTTCTTTTTTTTTTTTTTTTTTTTGCAAGACCCGTGGACGGCCTTAAAATGATAGCACGCATATGAAAGACTAGCCTCTCTCCCCAGTTGTGATGGATAATTTGCACTATTACTACATCAGTAATTGCCCT
>NC_039365.1:38476194-38505139 GCF_003573695.1 Papaver somniferum
TTTTTTTTTTTTTTTTTTTTTTTTTTGCAAGACCCGTGGACGGCCTTAAAATGATAGCACGCATATGAAAGACTAGCCTCTCTCCCCAGTTGTGATGGATAATTTGCACTATTACTACATCAGTAATTGCCCTTAAAGCGAAATGGAAGGGGTGAATTTGATTTTTATAATTGAGATGACGCATCAATTTAAAAGCTAAAATTAGTCACAACATGTAAACACCCTTAAATTATCATAGGGTAATGAGGAGATTAGTCCCAATACATAATACAATGATCCGGAGAACTCTTTCTCTCTCTTCTAAGATATTTTATGAGCTCTACTTTTCTCTGGGCAACCTCCTTTTATAGGAAAAGTTGGCTTAGTGTTGACCTCAAGTGGACAACCTCCTTACAATATGAGTTTTACTATATAACAACATCTCTTTGCTACGGGCACACCCATGCTATCAAAATCATGTGTTTACATTAGCCCCTGACTGTGTTGTCAACACTTGCAAGCTTGACAGTCAGTCATAGCTTGTATTCGGAATGCGTCCTTGAGTCGTTGACTCGGCATATCTTCTTGCCTTCTCGGAGCCACCTGTTGATCGTGATTTCAGATTTGGATGTGTATCGGTCGGATCCAAGCCTTTGAGAAGACTTGGGCACAATCGGACTCACTTATGTTGCCTCATTAAAACCTTGTCAATCCAGTGGGACAAAACCTCGATGAAGGGAAAAGAGTACACCGCGACAAGTCCATGTAGAGTTACTTTGTTGAAGTTCACTTCTCTTTGAGTCTTTGACTTCCTTGATCTTGATTGCTCTCTGAGCCCCTATTATTGCTTCTCCCATGTGCAATATTACTGACAATCTCGGCAACAGTCGTTGCTCTTTCGGAGGTGTGTCTTCGTTTTCTCGTTCTCGTCTTCGGGTTTTCTGGTTTTGTTCTTTGCTTTAGCCCCTAGTATCTTTTCGCAATGATGTGTTATCACCTTCATGGTTTTCTCTTGTGAATTCCCCTTCATCTTTTCGAGCTGGACTTTTCCGAAGCCCCTTACTGTTATTGACTCTGTTTTTAGAAAAGAGCCTCCTAGCGTGGACTCTTCATCGATTAACTCTTCTTCAGCGGCTATTCATTCTCGCTTGGTTCCTTTGACTTTGGTCCGACTGCTTGGTTCGAGGTCACTTCATCCAGTCTTCACGTCGTGATGTTGTTTCGTTTTGATGATGATTTCGGCTTTACTCGTGCTGAGATCTCTTGCCTTCTGCCTTTTCCGGATCTCGACCACTCATTTTCTTTGCCTACTTGTCCAACAAATTGTTTTATTCTTGATTAATAGAAAAGTGTTGTTGGGGATCCGAGCGGAGATACTTATAGTTTGTCTTCCTTCATTATAACTCATGGAGCTGGTTTGGTTTTGTCGGGATCTTCTCTGTGGAGTCTTGCAAATAGTTGTGGTGCCGGTATCGTCAATCCTACATTAGCCGAAGCCCCCACTCATACTTCTTCTTCCTTATCATTTTTGGGTAGTTACATCATCAGCCCCTTGGCTGTTTGTCAAAGGTTCCAGTCTTGGCAAAAAGTCATATGCTTTGTCTCTTCTTATAATCTGATCCAGTCTCGTATGCGAGAGTCGTAAGGAAAACAACAAGGGCGGTGGTCTTTCGCTTGGCTTGTTCTTTATCGTTTACTTCCTTGTTTCCTCCTTTATCTCCTCCCCCTTCTTTTCTTTTCGGATTCAATGATTTGTGTTAATCATGGTTCGTACGCGCTTTCATGCTCTTATAATCCACTTATCTTCTTGAACCATTTATGTAATCATGACCGTGTCCCTGATGAGTCTTAGTGTTGTGGCTGAGTCCCCTGTCATCCTCTGGCTTGTGGAGTTCATGTTTCTCTTAACGATATTCATGATATCGACAAAGTCATCTTGCGGGTGTGTGGTTTGCCGATTATACAGGAGGTTGAGATGTTCTTCCGTGCATGGGGAAATGATAGAGGCTGAGTTGCTTGTGGGAATACCTTGTACGAAATCACGTGTCGGAGATGCTAGTTTCTTCGTATACTTCTCTTCTTTTCACTCACCTCTTTTGTTTCTTCTTTGGAACTTCTCTCACCCCTTTTGTTGGAAATGAACGGAGTGTCTTAGATTCTTGTAGTCGTATTGTATTTTCGTTGAGACTCTCTTGTAGTTGAGTGTTATTGTATTTATCTTGTTATGATAGATCGTCCATGCGACGCGTTCTGACTGTAATGGCCTCAAGGCCTTTTAGATTTGTATAATTCTCACATTTACGGGATCTCGAACAGAAAAATTTTGATGGGGGCGTTTTCTGATGGGGTATGGGGACAAATAAGGTGCTGACATGTGTCATTCTTTTCACATATCATATTTCTAAAAATATCAACCATAAAATTTAAGCAATTAAGATAGAGAAGATTTTCTCCAAAAATACATGTTTTTTATATTTTTGGCAACAAAATTTGTTGTAAACAATTAATAGGAAATACATGTGTCACCATCTTATTTGTCCCCCGTGCCCCCATCAAAAAACGCCCCCATCAAAAATTTTCTCCATCTCGAAACCCATAAGTAGTTGGGTGAATTGTAATTCGTAGCTTTAGAGCTTAGTCTTTTGCTTTGAGACATGTTTAACTTGTTTCCATACGAGCTTGATGAACTACATCGTTTTCGAGTTTAACTTCCGATGTATGTTTTTGGATTCAGATCTTTTTGATTGCAAGCATTAGCCTTGAAGCTCACATCCTTCTCAGACTTGAAGTCGTAATTATTGTGGTATCGTTAGGGCTGCACAAGAACCGGTCTACACGACCTGAACCGGAGTAGAACCGGAAAAATCGGAACCGGTTTGACCGGTACAGACACCGGTTTTGAAATTTGAGAACCAGCCTAGACCGGTACAGACACCGGTTCTTGGGGAGAACCGTACTTGAACCAGACCATCTGTACCGGTTATTATTAGCCGTTGAGATCTATCTAGGTTTTTAATCCTAGCCGTTGAGATCTAGATAGGATGTCTAGAAGAAAAAAAAATGAAGAAGCATTCTTCAGTTCTTCTTCGTTTCTTCTTCTCACTCAGCGGCAGCATCATTTTCTCGATTCTCTTAGGGTTTGAATCGAGATTGAATATCAGTAATATCAGTGGATCACCATCTCTATCAGGATTCAGGTCAGTATTCTTCTCCTTAGGCTTTGAAACTTTGAATCGTTTGATTGTACATTGATTTCGTATTGAACCCTAGAATATTGATTTTTTTGACATAATCTCTAGCAAACTTTTTGATTTTATGAAGTTCAAATCATGGGTATGGTTCTAATTTCAGTTTTATGATCCGAGTTTTGATTGTATTGATTTTTTAGGGTTACTGTACATCTGGTTGTATTGATTTTTTTAGGGTTTATTTTTTTCCTTTTATTTTGTTTTGGTTTGTCTGATTGTCTCTCAGTAGAATTCCTTTTCTAATTTCAGTTTTATGTTCTAAGTTCGTTTGTATTTTTTTTCTTCAGATATTGAGAAGATTAGTCCAAAGGCCAAAGCAGAGAAGAAGGAAGAATTAGATTTTTGGGGTTCTCAAGTACTGCACAATGGCTTGTGGTAAGCTCAATTTTTACTCAACTCTTATATAAAGAAACAAGCAATAAGAGTTCAGTGCATATTGATATGGATCACAATGAAGTTTAGCTATTCCTTGGCTTTACAATAGGATTTCATTTTACTCTCATAAATGAAGGATCAACAATTTCTGCAATTTGATGAAATTTGAAAGTACATATATGATGGGTTTCTACAAGGGACACACTAAGTTTCTCTTCTTCTTGAAACATACTTACAATAACAAATTTCTGTAGCTTTATGGTGAGGTAGATGCTTAAGCTTTAAAGAGCATGATCAGTTTGGGCTTAACAATTTCTGCAGTTTTGTGGAAATGCTAGATTTTTCCAACTTTTAAATGTCACCGATTTCCATTTATTAGCTTACACTCTTTACTGACTACTGTTTCTTGTGCAAATTTACTTACTTGTTAATTTACTTACTTACCAATTCATTAATCCGATGTGGAAATTGATGAATGCATGCTTGAAATTGGGATCTTCTAGATGTATTTCTGTCATTCTGTTGTTGGAATAGAAGATTGAATCGAGTTTTGGTGAGGGTGCATAGTGATAACCGGCTAAAAGGCTAGAAACATGATCTCCATGCATATTATTGTCCCTCACTGAAACATAATTATTGGCTAAAAGGCTAGAAACATGATCTCCATGCATATTATTGGCTCCTTGCTAAGAAATGGAAGGTTGGTAACTTTCTTTATCTTGCTGTCCTTGTTGAAACATAATTTAGATTCATTTTTATATCAAATTCTCATTGCTACTATGTAATGTATGGAAATGAATGCAGGCTAGGATTGCAAATTGCAAGTGCAGGCTTTGCAGCCATCCATTTTCGCTTGTAATGATCGCAGTTCATTTCTTGTCGACTTGCCGTAGACAGACTTATGGTTGTGGAAATGTTGTTTTTTACTTTCTAGCAAATTGAACTTATTTTGGATTGTTGTTTTGAAGTTATGGAAATGTTGAACTTACGTATGTATGCAACCTGAACTTATTTTGGATACATTGATCATATGAAAATGTTGTATAACTTAGTATTAATTTGTAACGTTTTCGGGGTAAAAAAACCGGTACCGGAGGTACAGGTACAACACCAGGTACAAGTACAGGTACCGGTCCTCAAAAAAAGGTACCGGCCAACACCAAATACAGACACCGGTTCCATAAGAGAACCGGTCCGTACCAGAGTATGTGGAGCCCTAGGTATCGTTGTATGGTATTGGACTGGGGTCCCTTTTGTTTTAAATTGCAGCCTCAAGGCTCTGCACTTGTCTTAAATTTTAGTCGTATCTGATGTCATTATATGAATTTGGTCTTAGCGCACGACATTAGACTTGGGTCTTTTTCTTATTAAATTACAGCCTCAAGGCGTGACACTTTTTTAGATCTAAGTCAAAACCGATGTTGTATACATCTTTTGTATGAGCTCGACCTTGGTGTGTCTGATCAAGTTTCAATCCTTCTCGAATTGAACCGAAGTTAAGAATGACTCATGTCATCAGAAATAGCATGTTTTATTCAGAAAACAAGGAATAGGAATGACTCGTGTCATCCGAAGTAGCATTGTTTTATTCAGAAAACAAGGAATAAGAATTACTCTTATCATCGGAAGTAGCATTGTTTTATTCAGAAAACAAGGAATAAGAATGACTCGTGTCATCGGAAGTAGCATTGTTGTATTCAGAAAACAAGGAATATTGTAGTAGGAGAGTGTTGTAAACATTTTTTCGAGTTTAACTTTGATCCTTTAGCCACATAAGTCTTTCGAGTTTAAGTTTTCTGAAACCCCTAGTGTTAAGTCTTCACGGGTTGAGCTTTTCTCTTTGCCTTCGGACCTTTAGTCATCCGTCCGTCGTTGGCTTCGGGTTTGCTCATCCATAGTTCTCATGTCTTCGAAGAAGCTAATCCCGAAACTGCTATGAAGTTTCTTTCAATGTTTAATTGCTTTGGGTGTTGAGGGCGGAGAGTATAGCAGGATGAGGTGGCTTATGAAAAACAGTGGTAGTACCATCGGATGACAGCGGGATGATAGTTTGATGGTGGGCGCAGATTCTAATTGTAGTGGTTATTTCGAGTTGAAGTGTGTTTTCGAATCGGTTGCTGCTGTTACCCGTGATCGAGATGATCATGATGCTGTGTCGATGGTGCAGTCGAGAAAAGTAGGAGCATGGGTTATTCTCGATAAGATGGTGAGAGTCTGTGGTGTTTTATCATCACCGATAATTGATTAACATTGAAAGTTCGAGTATTGGCCTGTCGTGATGTTGCTGGCACTGTTGGCAGTGATAACGAGTTGGAGCTGTAAGAAAAATGGAGAACCCGAGAAAGCTGTAGCTGTCATATTTTGGTGAAGGTTTATGGATTGATGGAGAACGCAGATGTGCTGTAAACTCGAGTTGGTTTTTATTTACTCGAGTTGTTTCTCATCACTGTTGATGGATGCAACTTCATATTTAATTAAGGTTGATGATGACTTTCATCGGCTTGATGATCAATGTGGGAGCAGTGACTTCGGACCTGAAGGTAGTACTGTCCTCGGATGGCAGTGAAGTGATGGTTCGATGGTGTGCAGGCTTTTAGTGGTGATGGTTGTCACTGCTCTTGAAGCTGAAGGTGCTGAGAATGAAGGGGTTGAGGAAAAATGAAATTTATCTTCCAAATTGATGTTTAATTTTTTCGGTGTTGGTCCTCGGTAATGATTCACCATGATTACCATGATTCCTTGGTGTTGGTCCTCGGTAATGATTGGTAAAGGTCTAGTGATTGTTGTCCTTATGAGTAGTTGATGGTGATCCCTTCCTCGGTAATCTTCATTTCGTCCCTATCTTGAGTGTCATCGACAATGAGTGTTGTCGGCTGTGTACACTTTGTAAGTGACAGCTCTTGACGCTAGTCGTCAGTTACGATCCTTACTCTTATGTCCTTGGCAGAGAAATGGTCGATGTTGCTGCGACTCTTAACTATCTTTGAATCATGATGTGCTTATGGTCTGAGATGACTTGGTACCCGATGTAGCTGAAGAGAGACGTCCAGTTTTAGGTCCGAGATAGTGATTCAAGGTGATCAGATAAAATAAGAGTTTCTGAGTCCGAGATGATCGTGTATAGTTCTTCTTCCGACGATGAATAGTGACCAGACGTTGGACCTGTGTTGAGTGTCTTGTAATTTTTGGCATGCTCTCTTGTCTTGTAAGAGCAAACTTTTCCCATGAGTAGCCTGTATTTTGACTCCTCCTTTTGTGCTTTGTCCATGTCTTCTAATCCGATGTAAACTTTGTTCCTTGCAAGCTCGCAATTCCTTCTTCAGTAACAGAGGTTTTACCGAACACGTGAAATGAAACTTATCTTTCTCATCCCGACGATTGAATCTTCGAATTTAATTTTTCCGATGCATCTTATTGACTTCGGGCCATCGGCGGTTGATGGCATAAGGTAGTAGTGTCTTCGAATGATGGTATGGTGATGACCCGATGGTGGCCGACAATTTTCTAGTGGTGATGTGCAAGCGGAGACTCATCACTGCTTCTGTTCTCTATTGTTTATTTATTTTTACTCGATCAAGGCTACACATTGTCCACCTTTATAATAGTTTTGTTGAGGAAGATTGTAGGAAAATTTTGTTGCAGTGGTTCCCGTCAAATTTTCCTTTGATTCAACACATGTGGAAGTTGTCGATGATTGTCAATTTGGAGATGAGGTTTTGGTGGTGATTACTGTTGGATATTGGAATCGTAGAGCTAATAATGCAGACTTCGGGTGAAAATCGAATAAATTTCTTCGTGGTGTCTTCGGTGTTTTGTGATCCGAGGGTTCTATGTTAGTAATGTCCGATAAAGTGATGACAGAGGTGGAGATAAATTTGAGTTATTTAGGTGATCTCGGGGATTTATTTGAGGAAAGGGAGATAAAGTATGAGGGCATGAGTGCTTGCTGGTGATTTCTTCTTTTCTACCGTGATAATTTTGTTGCTATATTTTGTCGTGTTGGGAAGAATGAAGACTTCGGATGAAGAATGAACTCAGTTGCCGGGAGGTTCCGTGTTTGATGTTGACGAGTAGGAAAGAGGGAAAAATGGGACGGTGATGCTATTTAGGTCCAAGACATTTTGTGATGTTTTTTTGATATTTTGTCACCCGGGTTGCTATCAACTCGAGGTTGCTATCACTCGAAACCATAATAATGATTTTGCACCGGAACTGAAGATTAGTCCCAATGAAGTCGTCAAATGTAAACACTCTTAAATTATCATAGGGTAATGAGGAGACTAATTCCAATACACAATACAATTATTTGGAGAAATCTTTCTCTCTCTTCTAAGATATTCTATGAGCTCTACCTTTCTCATCTTCGGCAACCTCCTTTTATAGAAAAAGTTGGCTTAGTGGACAATCTCCTTATAATACGAGCTTTACTATATAACAACATCTCTTTGCTATGGGCACACTCATGCTGTCGAAATCATGTGTTTACACAACACAATCAATCCAACTTCACATTTGCTGTCACAATGTATGTTTCAGAGCTTTGCTCCTTCCAGAAACCAGTGTAATCCCTACTCTATCAAGATTATTGGAACAACATTCATTAAAGCGAATTTGTAGAGATTCTCAGTTCTTTCTTACACTGGAATCAAAATCATAAAAGAAAATAGCTTGGCACTGCAAGATAAAAATAAAAATCTTACTGGTAAACTGCTTTAAGGATAAACAAAAGACTTGATAGAGGCCCAGAATACCCAGATGCTGATACAAGTACCAAAGAGTCTCCAGATTCTTTGCTTTATTGGGTCTTTTTTATAAATTAACGACACAGAAAAAACAACAAAACTAAAGGATTCAGGAAGCTTCTCAGGTTCCTAACCAGACAAGTTCTCAGATTCCTCGTCAGATTCTTGCTCCGGTTCTGCATCAGATTCGTTGCCCAACTCCTGCCCTGAAGCCAGCTCAGGATCCTCGCCCTCCAACTCGTTCTGTTCAAAGAGATTTTTCTGAACAGGGACCAATTTTAGTTGCTGGGAAGTAATAACGTTTGCAATGGCTAGCATAGCTGCTGATACCCCATTGTTGTCAATTACTATGTCCTCGTTAGAACTGGATGCAGATGGTTGATCATTAGCATTATCTAGCTTCGGCGGGGGAACAAAAAAGGGTATTCGACCTCTTTGCCAATCATGGAGAACCATCTTCGCTGCACAAGTCATATCCGGCTCACCACCCTTCAAAAGTTTGCCTGATATTCTGCAAAGCTGAGTAAGGAAATCCTCCTGATCCACCCAGTCATTTATCTTATAAGCTCTTTGTAAATGTTCCTTCTTCACACGTTTCAGTACTTCTCCGATATGCTCAGTGGCATCTTCCAAGTTTGTAACGCGTACAACACCCTTAAGCACGATATCAGTTTCATTATCACTATTTTGGTACACAACTCCAGGGCAATCAATCAAGAATATTCGTTTCGTAAGCGTGATGTACTGCCAGACTTTTGTTTCTCCAGGGATAGGAGCAACCTTACAGACAGATTTGGTCCTCAAAGTATTGATGACCGATGATTTGCCAACATTTGGATACCCAACAAATCCCACTGATATAGCTTGCTTGTCACTTTTCAAGCGCGCAAATTGCCTTAGTACTGAAAGAAGAGATCCCTTACCAAATGATTTATTAATGCTAGCATGAAAAGCCAGTGTGGGATACTCCTTCGACAAAACGCGAAGCCAGCCCTTTGTAGCCCATGCTGGCACCAGATCACACTTGTTTAGCAAAAACACCATGTGCTTATGCCTGCAGTGCTCTTTCAAGTGCCTCTCCAGATGGTAACAACGCGTACCTTGCGGATCCCTAGCATCCAATACCTGCACAACAATATCCGAAGAGTCTATGACTTTATAAAGCTCACCCCAAATTCGCTTGCTTTGTCCCTTCTCAAACATTGTATGTCTAGCCAGGTCTCTCAAACCATCTTTTTCACTCCTTTCAACAGAAGGATTAACAGCAGCCTTTTCCTCATATGCACCTTGAGATCCATCAGCCTTTTTGAGTAAAGATTCATAACTAGTTGCCAACAGCTTTGGACGCTTCCTCTTCCTCTGAGGTCCAAATGCATCTGTGAAGGGCTCGGTATCCAGAAGATGAGCTTTAGCTTGCTTTTGGTGATCATTCAAAAGGGACATGGGCAGATTCCTCTCCTTCAAGATGACTCTGTAGGGATCCAAAAGTTTATTGTGGAGCTCATCTCGAAAACGCCGAAGCTCATTCTGTTTCATTACTCGGGTATTTTGAAACCATCTACGATCAGGTTGAATCCGTGTATTAGGAAGATATTTTTCCTGCAAATCATGCTTCAAAATCTTTCCTTTAGCATCACGTACAGGTCTTGTTTTATACATATTGAGCCGTCGTACAGTAGCAGCAGACCGGGTTCCAGTTTTCCCATTCCCACGATTGACATCCAAAGAATGTCTCGGTTTTCCTGAAACATTAACTTTGCTCCCCTTCTTCATCACCATTTTTTATCACCCCTAACTGAGATTCTGGTTGAAGCTTTGAATTGTAGTTTTCTAGGGTTTAGGGAAAAATCAGGTACTTATATGTGCAGATAATATTAGTTGGGCCTCCGGCCTGACAAAAGAGATTGGAGTCTGACGGCCTGACGGGTTACAGTCACTTCAAGCAACATAGACTAGCCTCGCCCCAACTACAGTCGGAAGGAAAAGAATGTTAAACCTTACCACTATACGGTGTAAACCACCATAGGTGTTGGCACAGGACAGTAGTGCGTTCTTCTGGCCAATAATAGGCTGGAGTTTTGGGTCTCACAACGGCCTCCACACTTTGTTTCCGAAACCGCCTCCGATTGTGAAAACTGTCTTTCTTTGGATCCCAAGTAATGTCTAACCTCCTCCTCCTCCTCCTTTGTAGAAACTGCTAAACCTTTCCTTGGATCCCAAGTAAGATCCTGTATAAAAGAACATAGTACTCCACGTTTTACATCACACAAGAAAACAACTAGAGTTACAGAACTCTAGTAGCGAATTCTCCAGATTTTTCATACCCAAATTCTCCATCAATGGCTTCATCGTCCTCTGTTTCTGAATTTCAACTCATTGGTCCTCCATCAATCCACCACCGCCAAACTCCTGATTCATCTCCTGTTTCAGCTTTCATTGACCTAATGGTTTCAAATTTCAACAATCTAAGCACAAATTCTGCACCTCATCGTCCCTCTTTATCACATCTCAGAGGATTCACGGAGAATGGATCAACAACATATGTTTCAAGTGATAATCCATTGCTTGATTTCTTCTTCCATGTAGTCCCCACTACACCACACGAAAGCGTTACCCAAAGATTAGAATCAGCTTGGAAACATGATCCCTTAACAGCTTTGAAATTGATATGTAATTTGAGAGGTGTGAGAGGTACTGGTAAATCAGATAAAGAAGGGTTTTATGCTGCTGCGTTATGGCTTCACAAGAATCATCCTAAAACCCTAGCTATTAATCTCAAAGCCATGGCCGATTTTGGGTATTTTAAAGATTGACCTGAAATTTTATTTAGGTTACACAAAGGGATTGGCATCCGAACAGAACTAAAGAACGAATGGAGGACTGAGAAATATAGTTATCCAGTTGATCCAGAGACTGGGAAACGTGATTTTAAGAAGAAGCCGGATAAGAAGAAAGTGAAAGCGGTACGGCGTATTCGGATTCGGATTCTGAAAAGCGAAAGAAGAAGAAGCAGAATAAGAAGGAGAAGCGGATAGAGGTATTAAAAAGAGCACTCGAGAGGTATAACAATGACACTGAGTATAGAAACCTACATGATAGAGTTTCTGAGATATTTGCTGAGTTTTTGATTTCTGATTCGAAGCATTTGAATTCTGGTGAAACTGGAAAGATTACTTTAGCTTCTAAATGGTGTCCGTCTTTAGATTCTTCTAGCAATGCTTTCATGTCCAGAGTATGAAGGTGTTGAGGAAGGCCATTATGCTTATAAGATTCGTAATAGATTGAGGAAAGAGTATTTGGTTCCTCTCCGTGAAGTTTTAGAATTGCCTGAAGTTTATATGAGTTCTAAAATGTGGGAGTCGTGTTTCATCTGTTGCTATGAAGAAGTATAAGAGCTTTTTTGAAGCACGTGATGAAGAAGGGTTCAACCAGTATTTAGAGAGTGTTAAGAAAGGAGACACAAAGATTGCTGCTGGTGCATTGTTGCCTCATGAGATCATTGCTTCTTTGGACGATGAGAAGGATAAAGATGGTGATTGTAATGTTGCTGAGCTGCAATGGAGACGAATGGTAGATGATTTGTCCAAGATTGGAAAACTAAGTGATTGTCTTGCAATTGCGGATGTGTCTGGTAGTATGATGGGGACACCAATGGACGTTGCTGTAGCCCTTGGTTTGTTAGTGTCGGAGATGAGTCAAGATCCATGGAAAGGAAAACTTATCACCTTCGACACTAATCCTCAATTCCACAAGATTAAAGGTGACAATCTGAGATCGAAAACAGAATTCATCAGAAAAATGCCCTGGGGAGGATCAACAGATTTTCAGAAGATGTTCGACCAAATATTGCAAGTGGCTGTTGATGGCAAATTGAAGGAAGAACAGATGATAAAGCGGCTTTTTGTGTTTAGTGACATGGAGTTCAACCAGGCTTCAAGGGTGTACAGGGGGGCTACAGTTATCACTACAACCAGCCAAGGTTGGATCCAGCTGCCCAATGGGAGACTGATTACCAGGTGAAGTACAAAACAAGTTCAGGGAGAAGGGATACAAGAATGTGCCGGAAATTGTGTTTTGGAACCTTCGAGACTCTAAAGCAACTCCGGTCTTGGGTCAACAGAAAGGTGTGGCAATGCTTAGTGGGTATTCGAAGAATTTAATGACTCTTTTCCTTGAGGGTGACCTCGGTGAATTGACACCCATTAGAGTGATGGAGAAGGCAATCTCTGGGGAGGAATACAGTAACCTGGTCGTAGTTGATTGATAACTAGTTCTTGAAAGCAAATATGCTCTGTAGGATCTTTTTTCTCTAAGTTTTCAAACTATGTAGATTTCTAAAAAATATTAAAAGCAATTTTAAATTCGAATTGTAGTTTTTCACAGAAGTTAAATAATTTTTTATCTTACTGTAATAACAATCTATCTTTTCTTCTGCATTTCGTGATTGTCTTTGATCTTTGATATTCAGTTGAGCAAGATAAACCCATTGTGTATTCAGAATCTAATTTGGATTCTGAATAAACACACAAAACCATCTATGTTTAAAACTGGTTGTTCAACTAAGTCTCTTCCTTCTCTCACAGTCTCACTGATGTAAGATTTGACAGTTCGATAGAGACAGAAAACAAAGATTGAACAAGAGAGAAAGAGCACTAAGTACTGACCAAATCAGAGTACCTACTAACCAGATCGGAGTAGAGAGATTGAGGCTACTGAGCCATTCCTTGAGAGACAAACGCCATTCCTTGAGAGACAAACGCTTTGTCCGTCATCTGTCTCAAATGATAAACCTGCAACACCCATAACACCTCCGTTTTAAATGTCTATTCAAAATCCAAACCTGTGTATCTAGTCTAGTTCACTGACATTACTGTCGGTCCAGTTATCGACCTTGCTATGCCAATTGCTTCTGGTTATTTCCTCCATTGTGGACTACCAGAGGATCCTTAAGATTATGCGCTAATGCTTTGCGGAAAACTAACATTGCAATCCTATATGAGCAATCAGAGAAACAGATGTACCACAACCTTAAATATCATGAGAAACTATGATCTGGGTACAGAAAATGCAAGCTAAGCAGTCAAATTACACACCATAAGCTCTGATGGCATGGCCTGTTAGCCGACAAAAATTAATCTAGCTTAGCAAATATTGACTGCAGATAAAAAATAAAATCAAACAGTTATATATATCAATTATATATGCCCAAAGCTTTCAGCCAGGCAATATGGAGTCTGCTGTGCATCATGGGTTGACAAACAAAACAATGAACCAAAACACAAGTTTGTATCTGTGTGTGTGTGTGACTGCAAGAATGCCTGAGTTTCTAATATTGTATGGCGTCATTGCCATTTCTAGCTTAAACTTTGAACTCATATTTGCAAGTTCCACAACGTAAATGATCTCCAATGCAGATATCCACACCGGACCAAAAAAAGTAGGATGCTAAAACTTACCAAAAGCATGTTCTACCTCTTATCACATCTCCGAAATCCTTGGGTAACAACATACGCTGCCTGTCTGGAACAAGTGTCAAACATTACCCTATATACTCTTGAGTTAACAAATGACCCATGGATCCAGTGTTTAAATAAGGAAGCATCTCCAGGAGCCCAACCTTCACTAGTGGAAATTGGATTTTTTACCACTTCCTAGGATTCACGAAAACCACTATTGCCAGGCTGACGTAACTATAGGTGCTGGGAGTCACAGTCGTTTTATTAAAACTTGTCTCTGACACAGTAGTTTCTTTAGGGGATGTTTTTGTAAACATACATAGCTACCTACTAGTTTCTACATAGAGTTGAAAAGTCAGTGAGAGAAAGAAAATTCTATAATCCTCTCTCTATCTCTATCTCGGTATGCACTCCTTCGGCTTCCTTCACTTCTCGCTCACCACCTATCTCTCACAACTTAATAACTCTCTATGTTTAGTCGATTTTTTTCTCAATCATAACAATTATTCGCCTGTGAATTAGGTTTTTCTTTCACTTCTTCTTCAAAGAGATCCATCACAAATGAAATTCTTAAACCTACAGTTTTGAGATTTCTCTTAATCGAATCAGTATAAAGAAATCTAAGGTATCTAGGGTTCTTAAAGAGATCTTTGGGAAAGACTTACATATGGGTTTTATTTAATTTTTGTTTTTGATTCTCAGATTTGGGTTTTAGGGTTTCTATGCTGATAAGTTGATATTTTTTCAGTTTTGTTGGTGCAGAAAAAGGGTTTTGAATCAACGGCTTACTTCATGAGAAACAACTTCTAAGGTATATAAACATTATATCTTCCTCCGATTTAAATTTGTCAAATTAGGGATTTTAATTTTAACATGTTTTTCTTATTTGGAGTTCAAATTCGTAGATTTAGGCATTTTTATCGATTTCAATTGTTTATGTAGTTAGTAGATATTCAATTTTTCTATTGGTTTTCAGTTTTTCTCCTTTTTTTTTTTCAGTAATGGGTTTTCTTGAATGGATGAAAGTTGTGCTATTGAATGGCGATTTCCTACTATTTTATTTGTATGTTGTTGTTGTTGCCGTGGTGGTGCTTCTTATTAGGTGGTTTTGGGTATATGGTTTTGGCCGGTGGTGGTAAATCTTCAGAGGTCTGTTTGATGATTTGCTCTCTCTTTTGCTCAGCTCATTAGGAATGATTGGAGTGACTGGAATAGACTGTTTAATTATGTTAGCGCTTCTACTTCAGTTAGCAGGATTGATAGAAATGGGAGATGGAGATGCTTCTTTTAAATTCAAAACTACGTATTCTAGTGTGGTACTAATCATGAGTAATTTAGGTAATTGTGATGGAGTTAGATGATGCTATGATACAACACTAGACCCTGAACAAGAAAAAGCTAGAGAATTGTTGGGAGCTGCGATATGGGCTCAAAGAAAAAGAGTTACAAACCTACAAGCAGCGTAAGGGAAGTTAGTCTCTTTTCCCAAATGTATTTCTCACTACATTACTTTATGTTGCTGGATTTTTATCAGCCTGCTGACTTGTTGGATTGTTCTTCTAGGTAACGACAACCACCTGTGGGGGACGATCGGTTTCTTGCATCAGTGAATATAAGGTCTGATTACCTTCTTTTTTTTCTTTTACATTTGGTTTGTTACTTGTGAGGTATCGCCTAACATGAAACTGTTTTGGATACAGAGGTAATGATGTGTGATCTTGGACTAAGTTCAGAGCTGAAGTTGGCATGCAATTCTGCACTAATGAAAGTTGTAGGGTGAGTGTAGACTCTACTAGCCATGTTTGTAAAGATTGTTCTGCTGATTTATCTAGATATTTGGTGTTCTGGCTAATGGTGCGTTACAATTGATGTAACTATCTGAAGTTGTTTAAATCACTGCGTCCTACCTCTGAAGCAAGTCTGTTGCACTTGTAGTTACGTAAAGTAATTGTACCATATTGGTGTTTCTTACTATAGTAAACTGTATCACAACTGATTGAATAATCTTATTTGATTTAGATTACGAGAATCAATCTTATATGCACTCCAAAGGTTTCTTGTATCGTAACATCAAAATTGATATATGCGTCTTGGAAAGGAATCCAATCAAGTACTGAACTTTTTTCCTTGGTATCATATTTGAGTTCTATGGAGCTGAAGTTTTCTGTATTTCCTCATTTTACATAATGTTAGATGTTTGCTTCACATAAATAATAATGTCTTTTTTATGTTTGTACTGCAGGCCTATATCATTGATTTTGGACTGGCTAAAATATCGTGAGTCTACTACTAACCGCCATATTCCTTATAGGTATGCATTTTTCACTTGCTGCGATTTGGTGTGAAATGTAATTAAGTGATCCTCCTTTGCAATTTGGTGTGAAATGTAATTAAGTGATCCTCCTTTAGACTTTAGTGTTAGCCGACCTTAAGAGGTTGATTGACGTTTGTTAACATATTTAATTGATGCAGATGCAATGTAGCCGTAAAATGTGTAACAATTAATCCCAGTAGAAGGATCAATGTAATTAACTCATCTGTGTTGCGTCACATGAGTGCCATCGTGGAGCAAAATCCTATTTCTGCACCTCAACAAGATAGTGGAAAATGTTGAAAGTACCATGCTGCTGTTGAGTGGTAATGTTAAAGTTTAAAATCTTTTTGATGGAAAATTAGTAAAATATTTTTCTTAAGAATTACTTTCAGGACACGACATCATTTCTGAAATGCTACGCAGTATCTCACGTGTGGAGTGTGTTAAGCAATTCCCTTTATTGCATGTGCATTTGAAGGAGTATTCGTTCTTTAAATTTGATGTATGCTGCTGATACGAATGTTGCGATGCTTGATTTACAGGGCGCTGGGTTCAAGATGACAAAAAAGATATTCCTCCCCATGTCCGAGTGAAAACTTTGCTGCATCACAACTTCTATGAGTGACGGAAAATGGATCTTTTTGGCTGTGCTCTGGCTCAAGTTGATGTGCTGGATATGCGCCACTTCGACACAATTATCATAGGTTGGCTTACATTCTTTATTGTTATAGCTTGAGTTTGTTTTTTAATTAGGTTTTCAACTGGTATGTGTGGCTTCAGGATTTATGATATCAGTCTGTGCTTCCTTGTTGTGCAGACTTAGCCTGTCCGTACTCCAAGACAAACTTGCCACTGGGAAGGTGACGAGTTGTATCATTTTTTGCAGAGTCTCGCTCAATGAATCATCTCATGACCGGTCTACATGTAGTGTGTTCTCGATCTTCTTCTGCCCTCAGTTCTTGGAGGTACTTGTATCGTTTCTGAAGCATTTGGTTGTGGAATAACGGTCATTAGTCAAGCTCTTTCTAAGGTTGGGTTGTTGTTTACGATTGATTTAGGTGTTGTAGATGTTGGAAACTCTTATCTGCACTTGCTCGTTTGTTACTAATTTGTAAGCATTCTTCAACCTTCTCTATTTCTATGTTCTAGTTAGTATTGTTGGTGTACTGAGTTTATCTTTGAAGGAGTTGTAAGCACTGTCAAAGACTAATGCAGCTTCTTATTATGTTGGTTGGGTACTCGTGTTTCGTATTGTAGGAGTTGCTGGATACACTTGCTGGATCCTCTTTGCTGGGCAGGATGATAACAAGTAAAGCCTGTCTTCATGGAAGACATTGTGACCTACGAATTCACTTACTTGAATTCCCTAGATATGGTGCGTAACCTACGAATCCTTTAGTTTTGTATCCCTTAAGAGACACGTTTTCAGTGAATATATAGTTAAGGATGATGATCCGTAAGTGATTCATTACTTGAATTTATGATAGCAGGTGTATGTGAATGATCAGTTCTTGATCTGGGATCCCGAACATCAGATTATGACAGGATAGTATCATTCCGAGTATACCATTCCTTGTTCATGCACAATACGTAAGTGAAGTTTCCCTGCTCTTATTTTGTCTGGTGACAGTTTCTGCACCAATTTGATTAGATTTAGAATTCTGCACAATTTATAATGCTGGACAGTTCCCATATATAATCATTACACCTATTACATGACTTCTTCGACTATCATAGACCTTAACCTTGCTAGGAGAGATATGGTCATCCTTGATGCTCATTGTTGTTGTTATTATTGTTGTAGAGAATACTTGAGCATGCAGCCTACTGTTATGTATTTTTTTTCCATTGTTGTTGATTAGTGATATTGTGGCCATATATGTGCAAATATGCTTTGCTTGAAGTATCCTTTGTATTGGAGCCCTTTTGTCATATTTCAAGTGGAAGCTTACTTCTTCACTAAAGAGGATGAAGTTGTTGCTGGAAGTGCTCTTGCAGACATGATACTCAAAGAAACCAATCTATACTAGTGTTGCTGGAAGTGCTCTTGTACAATTGAAATTAATGAGTGTATTTTCAAAGTTTTAATATGTTAATCTGGGGTAATATTTAGATGTTGAGGTTGTAAACTGAATCTACCTTTTAATATAAATGTTAACTTTGTTTCCATATATATTAATTTTAGTTTAAATTTTGATCTCCGTGCCGAATCAAATTTAAATTCAGCCGAATGATTCTGCTGAATCAAATCATTTTTTTTTTTGTAAAATTATGAATATAAACCACTGTGTCTATCAGAGTCTTGTCAATTACAATGAATATACTGATGAAAGAAGTAGTTTTTTTTAAAGAAATCAACCTTTGCCAGACACAGTCGTTTTGGAAAAAACCACTTCTATATTCCAACTGATAAATACAGTCGTTTTTAAAGATATTACATCTTGTCTTGATAGTGGTTTAACTTCCATTTTCCACTAGTGCTTTCAAAGTAGCCTAACAGAGGCTTTTCTGCAGATCCATACGCCAGCGTGTAACTTATTTCCATGAGGTGCCTAGTGTGGCATTGCTGAAGCAAAACTTGAGGATAAGCATGGGTACTATTATTATTTGAGAAGTGTATGAATGACGGTAGTAAAGTGTCCTAAAAACTTTGTCAAGTCTCAGTATGGAGCAATACAAGTTTTTCAAAGAAAATGATGTTTCCTTCATAAGATGGACCCCTAAGAGAGCTGCAATTCTGATTGCCTATAGAATGCGATTTTTGAAAATCAACATACTGTCATTAGGTGCTAATCGTTACCCAGATGTGTAAACATGGTGTAACTGAGACGGGGGTTATAAATACATCAAACCCACTGTTAATGAACAATACAAGAAGGAGAAAATACAATACTTACCATAATCCTCCTGAAAAGAAATATATGTACTCTGTAGGTATCACGGTCCAGACCTATATTAAACCTGGAAAATTTGGCATGCTACGTAAGTTTAGGGGGATAGAGAATGAGAACCCGTACACCCATATCCGGGACTTTGAGATGATTTGTGACACCATGAGTTATCCAAATGTCACCAAAGACGATGTTAGGTTGCGTTTATTTCCCTTTTCCATAGAAGAGAGAGCCAATGAGTGGTATCATATCATTCCTTCTAAAACAATCACTACCTGGGATGGACTTGTAACTGTTGTTGTTCGACAGTCTATCCAAACCTTTAAGCAGAAATTAGGTGAACACCTACACGATTATGTAGAAAGGTTTAATGAATTGTTATACCAATGCCCGCACCATGGATTTGATAAATCCCACATGGCCCAAATCTTATATGAGGGCCTGGATAGTGAAAATCGAATGCAGGTAGAAACCATTAGTGGTGGATAATTTACCCATCAAGATCCAGATGAATGTTTTGACGAGTTCATAGAGTTAGCTGAAAAGACTCGTCAATGGGCTTCAATGAGGGGGCTCGAAATAACTAGGAACCCTATCCATAGGGTCAATAGAGGTGATAATCGGTCTGATATCCTTAGGCGTCTAGAGGCCTTAAAGATGAACCAAGGGTCAAACCATATTATGAGATGTAACAGTGAGCCCAGAACCTATCCATGTACCATTTGTGGTGATCAAACTCATATTGGACCTCATTGTCCCCTGTTTTACCCTAGAGAACCAACCCGTGACCAAGTTAGTGTCTTTCATGGAGGTATGAACTCTAAGTATGAGGGTCGACCCAAGTTTGACCCATACGCTAATACCTATAACCCTGGTTAGAGACATAACCCTAATTTCTCGTGGTCTAAAGGTACCCACAGGGTGGCCCATTTGGAAACCCACCACCAGGTTTTCATAGGAACCAAACAGAAGTACAAGTACCAAGCCCAGTTGATCCTAAGATGATGACTTTAGAGGAATCTATGAAACTTTTGTCCCAAAGTGTTGTCCAGAGTAACCAAAAAATCGATGATTTTATCTTGTTGAGTCAGCGTAACCAACAAAATAGCGACCGAGCTATAGCCAACTTAGAGACTCAAATAAATCAACTTTCGAACTGGTTAATGATAGGGAGGACGGGACATTTCCTAGCCAAACGACTCCAAACCCTAAAGGAGTTAACCAGGGTAATAGATCAGGTAGTTCTAACCAAATGAGCATGTCAAAGCAGTTATCACTCTTAGGAGTGGTAAAACTCTAGAGAACTCGGTAGAACCACCCAAGGAGAGTACTCCAACTGAAAATGAGACTGAGGTTGGCCAAACTTCGTCTAAAGACCTCAATGGGCCTGAGAGTGCTAAGAGTCCAAGTGAGGAAGATATCCCTGAGAGAGTGTACATACCGCCTGCACCATTTCCTCAAAGACTCGCTAATAAAAATCCTAGACATCTTTAAGCAAGTTAAGGTCAACCTGCCCTTGTTAGATGTAATTAAACATGTAACGGCTATGGATAAGTTCCTAAAAGAGATGTGCACTGTCAAAAGAGATGCGAGTGTCCATAAAAAGGCATTCTTGACCCAACAAGTTAGTTCCATAATCTCACAAAAGTACCCAGTCAAATTTAAAGATCCTAGTTGTCCTACTGTCACATGTGTCATAGGTAAACAAACGATAGACAATGCTCTATTAGATCTTGGGGCTAGTGTGAATCTTTTACCGTTCTCGGTATATGAACAAATTGGACTAAGGGAGATGAAACCAACTAGGATAACACTACAGTTAGCCGAAAGGTCAGTCAAAATCCCACGTGGAATTATTGAAGACGTTTTTGTTCAGGTAGAAAACTTTATCTATCCAGTTGACTTTGTGATTTTAGACGCTCAACCTGTCTCTAGTCAAGATATCAATATCACAATCATCCTAGGTCGTCCATTTCTAGCCACTTCAATGCAGTCATACATTGTCAAACTGGCCTAGTAGAATTTTCCTTTGGGAATCAGAAAATCTCGGTGAACGTTTTTAAGGCATTACAAGCCCCACCGGACCCTGAACACTATGAGTTCATATGCATAATTGTGTCATGTACCTGAGTACAATGACAAGGGGGAAGGACAGATTTGAGGATAAACCTCTCTTGATTCGTGAGAATCAAGCCTCTGAGTTCAAAGAACACGGCCTAAGAAGAACAAAGTTCTGATTAATAATTTCCTTAGGGTTTCATTACACAATAGAATATAAACTCACTCACTCTCTCGAATATCTAACGACTACTAACCCGCCACGTGGTTACATCTAAGCCATCCTTACAATTGATAAACACACCCACTCTTTAAGTTAAATACTATCACCAACAACTTATACTAGATACTGACACTAATAGGATATGGGTACTCCAACACAATATTGGGTACATGACATTCCACTCCCCTTTAAAACACCCTTGTCCTCAAGGATGAGAGTTAAATGAACCACTGCCAAAGTTGGAGAGTCACGCATTATAAGACCACAACGACAGTCCGCCGACGCCATTGAAAACCATGTGAGGCCATAGACACATGCATAACAAACCCAACCATCCTCCTTCTTGCATATACCACCTAGATTGCTGACAGATGTGGGAACTTCCCCTCCAAACGGACAAGAGAATGAAATGCATGAGTAGTTGGTGTTGCAAAATAAATTGGCCCCATGTTCGCAAGCTCACTGTTGTGTATGCATGAATAGAACCACCAGCAAATTCAGTGTTGACCTTAGATGCTATGAGATGAAGCAGCTGTTGCACCACTTGGTGAGACTCCAGAATGAAACAGAGAACAGACTTGTCGGAAACGTGATGATAAAAATGACAGTAGAAGTCTCGGAAAGAATTGAACTTGGAGTAGACCCTTTTTGAGATTTCCATTTGTGAAGACAAAAGAACAACACAAGGATGAGTTTCCACATTTTGGATCACTGTGAAGAACCCATTGATTTCCGATCTCATGGAGATCAACAACTGGTATGGGGTATTTGCGTCAACCATTGGGACAAATATTCCTATTATCAAAGAACTCCATACAAGGGTTTCATGTCTTTGATCAACCCATTTGTGTGCCTTCTCAACCTCAGAATCTTGGAGGACCAAAATGACCGCTGAACGCAAGGCTGCAGTATCCCATTGAAGCATTGTACCTAGCAGTTCAAAGCTCTGGAGTACAATCGAATGGACAACACCAGAACTCGTGTTATGGAAACTCCATAAACTTGGCAGACACAGATTTCTCATCATAAGAGTTGGTGCAATTTGACTATGGGTCACAGCTTTGCAGAACAAGGTGCTCACATTTCTCACAATCCATAACCCAGGTGGAACAAATCTTAACTTCCACCTCAAGTAGCCAACCCACAACAGCATCTTAAGAATCCGAAATACCTCAATTAAGATCTGAGTTCCCATTATAATACCCGCTGGCAGCAGACAACTACTATAGTCATTAGGTGCAGGTAAGAAATAATGCACATATAACCCCTTTATGAAAATGCTGAACTCACAAGAACATGAATATGTGTGCAGAGAACTCAAAATGAACTGCTTAACTCCCTCTGGAATCATAGTTCTGCCATAAGTTGCAGATGTAAGCAGTAAAGAGTGTTGAAGAGATAACAGAGTGAGAAGCTCTTGCAAAAGAATCAGGTGCATATCACCTGCTTGTCTAGCAATGATAACCCTGAACAATCCCACCCTAAAAAAACCTGTAGAAGTAGGGAATATAAACAGAAGTTGAGCTACAATTGCCTCCAGCAGTTCACATGTTAGCTGTAAAAAATAATTTTCTGCTCCCTTCCAACCTAGCACTTGAACCGAACATGGACGAGTCTTTGATGAGTGCTAAAAAGTGCATATTTCTATATATTTTTCTTGGCATTTAACTCATCTTCTGTGCATTAATTCTACATTTTATCCCATATTCTGTATTTTCTTTGTTTTCAAGAATAAATATTTTTATTAATTAATTTTGCATTTTTAGGTTGTAAATAAAGTTTGGATGAATTGCGGAGCGAAAAGAGAAGAAAAGTAATGAAAAGTCGGGAAGAAATTACGCAAGGAAGCCGCGAAGAATGGTGCGCACAAGTCCAAAGAGCTAGGAATGGGCTCAAGAAGGAAGAATTGTTCTTAAAGAAGATATGGGCTTGGCATACCCAAGGCCCAAAACCCTCACCCAAACCCATTTTCTATAACCAAAACCGCCTCCATTCTCAGCCGTCAGATTGGATCCAACTCATCATCCTACGGTCGCTCATTCATAGAGCATGACAATCTGAAGTCTCTGCCAAATACCACAGCGCTTAAATTCCAAGCCTTCAGATTAGATTGTATTTGAATCCAACGGTCGCTCCTATGCCTGTGCATCAAAATTAGATACTCCCGCTTTACACTACAGTACCTAACATCATCTAGCACCGTTGACTTTGTTGTATTTCACAATCCAACGGTCGAAGTGATTCATCTCTCATACCACCGTTAGATCTACCAACCATCTTCGTATCCAACGTCTTTCACACGCTGATCATCAGATTCTTCTGTTCCGCCTCACACCGAAAAGACCTAACCCTATACCCTAAAATCTATCGACTTCTCTTTCATTTCCTTCTTCTTATTCTCTTTCTCTCCACCTCCTCTCTGCAACACCCATTCCACCACCATACCTCTGCCACAACCACCAAAATCCATCATGGCTCTCACCAATCGAAACCCATCATTATCCTACCCTTCTACCTACCTATTTCACCATTCTCTCTTCCTTTTCAGAAACCCTAGAGGAGAGATTAGTGAAATATGTCGAGCTAGAAAGAGAAATTGAAGGCATGGGAAGGAGCATAGAAGGGAGAAGAAGCATGGGTTTAAGACGGACTCGTCTTATCACGTTTGGTAAGTTCGAAAATCAAAACCCTAGTCTACTGTCAATTTGGGGGTTTTTTGTATATGAACCCTAATTCTGTTGAGAGAGAATTGGGAGGAGGAGAGTGAGTGAAATAGGGTAAGTAATTAAACCATTCCCCTAATTTGTCGAAACCCTAGGTCCACTGTGTATTTTGGGAATTTGGGGAAAACAGGGTCTGAACCCAAATTGGGATTTTTGGGTATAAATAGAACTGATGTAAGTGTTGTTGGGTATGCCTGGATTAACCAGAGCATCAGTAGAATAGTTTAGTTTTGTTATGAACTGTAGCTTTGAGGGTTTCAATCTTTTCAATTCCATGATTCTCAATTCAAATGCATTGTTAATTTTAGCTGTTCTGAACTCCAACATGTATTTAATTTGAGTGTGTGATTGTTACATTTTATATCAAGCTCCTGTTCATGTTTATCTAGATGCTGGAATAGCCAGTGTCCAGAACTTTGATGTTCTGTATATGTTGTTTTCTTGGTATTCACTGTGTAATGTTCATGTTCGGTTTTGTGTAATGTTCATGTGTTTAATTCCTTTCCCTGTTTTATTGTCATGTTGATGTTGTTGTTAATGTGATGTTTTGGGAGAACTGGATTAGCCAGTCTCTCCAATTTTTGTGTTGTTCCTGTTAATCATGTGTTGTTCCATCTGTTCTCTCATGTTCTCATTAGCTAGGCTCAGATGAAGCTTTAGTGGACTGTTAGGTAGTGGAATGTTAGGTTAGAAGCCTTAGTGCACTGAATTGATTGAGCAATAGGAGAAATCAGTGCTCACTAGTGCTTGTGATTGATTGTACTGTCAAAAGACAGTCAATACTAGGAGCACATCAGTTGAGCAAGCTGATTATCTTGCTATTCCCTTTTTGTATGCTTAGGATCTTAAGTTGGCCTTAACTGTCACTTAGTTCCATTAGGGATTCAACCTAGAACTACACTATCTGGCTAGGTCACAAGGTGGATTCATAACCTAGTTGTGTTGTTTCTCTGTTTTGTATCTGTAATTTTGCTCCCCTGCCATTGCCCTTGGCTTAGGCCTTGGTTTATCTCTTTGTCATTCTTTGTGTCACTGTCACTTTTCCAGTCACTGTCATCACCTAGTAGTTTCTTTGCTGTTTTAGTTTACTTGTTCATAGTTTCACATTTTATCACTTTCACTGTCACCTTCTCACTTTCACTTTGTTCCATTTTGTTTTGCTTTTGTTCTCTGTTTAGTTTCATTGTTCTGTCACCTTCTCATAATACTTTTGTTCTGTTTGCTCTTGTTCATTGTTTTGCTTTTGATGTGTTCACTGTCACCTTCTCACACACTTTTGTTACTTCAGTTTCAAGATCTGTCACTTAAAAGCCCATTTGTTCTCTTGCTTGGCTAAAGCCTAGTTCATAGCTCAGAAGCCTAGCTCAAACTAAGGCCCAGTTCACTTTTACTGTGAAAGTTCACTGTGAAAGCCCAGCTCAACCCAAGGCTCAAATCACATCACAAGCCCAGTCCAATTCAGTCCACCAAAGTCCCAGTTCACTGTCAAGGGTACTCAAAGCCCATTGACACTCAAAGCCCAGTGCACTTCAAAGGCCAAGCCTAGTGCACTACAAAGCCCACTGAGCCCAAAACCATTTCATTGTTACAAACAAACCCACTAAGCCCAAAGCACAATTAGAAGCCCAATAGCAATTTAGAGCCCAAATAGTTAGAAACTCCAAACACACCCAGTCTCTGTGGATCGACCCGTACTTGCACGAGCTACAACCGACGACCGTGCACTTGCGGTATTACTGTAGGCCCGTTTTCATTGCTCTTCAATTTTATACACTTTCCCGGGCCCACCAAGTTTTTGGCGCCGCTGCCGGGGACTCGGGTTTGTTTCTCTAGTAGTTTTATTAGCTATTTTTGCATTTCACTGCATAGCATTTGCATCTGCATCTGCTTCACTTCATTTGCTGTTGGACCTGCTGTTCTGAACCAGTTTTTCCTCTGCTGGGACGCCACCAAGGAAAAGAACCAAATCCCAACTTGGTTTTTGCAACAATATCAGAGCAGCTGGGCTGTGCTAAAAAGGTAAACCCATTCAGAGAACCCGAATTGTGGGCTTCCAATTTTTAATTGTGGGCTTGTAATATTAAAGCCAAGTTTTGGGCTTTTTATTTTCTGTTGGGTTTGTAATTAATTTTTGTGGGCTTGTTTGTTTAATTTGTGGGCTTGTATTTAATTTTTGTGAGCTTGTTTAATTTGGACTGGTATTTTGTATTCTGGGTTTTTAAACCCAGCTGAGCTTGTAACCGATCACGCTAGGTTAACTCGTTAGTGGGCCGAGTACCCAAATTCTAGGCCGAGATTTTGGACTCAGTTTCACCAAACGTTTTCAAACCAGCTGAGCCAAAGCAAACACAAAACCAACAGTGGGCTTGCTCCCATTCAAAAACCAAATTTTATTTTCTTTTATCCCACCAAAACCAAATTTTTCCCAAAAATCCAAACCCTTCAAAAAAAAACCAAATTCTGAGCTTTGTACATTCTTTACTTAGCTTTTGAGACAATCATGAATAGATCTTTTTCTACAGTTGGGGAGTACAACAAATCCCTTAGAGAACTTGCATATGGACAAACTTCACGTTATGAACCTTCCACGGACCATGATGTCAATAGTCATAGGAATTATTATGGACATTTTCAAAGTCCCGAGCCGCAATACATGAACCCTAATGACTATTCATACATGCATCATTCATCACAACGTGAAAATGAACATTTTGCTAGTGCCTCACTCACACAATCATCAGTGATCGATCAATTAAAAGCTCGAATCACAGCTTTAGAAATGCAATCACATGAGGAATCTGTCACATCTAATTTTCGTAGGCAACCTGAAATCTATGCATGTCCTGCATGTGGTAGTCTAGACCACCCTGTTGAGAATTGTCATATTTTGCATAATTTTAGGCAATCTAGAGAAAATCCAAGGTATGAAATGCCCATAAATTGTGAGAATGGTAGTCATTGGGACCATAATCAATCCTTTGAGGGTTGCGATCAATATTTTGTAAACCCTAATGACCATGCACACATGTACCATTCACCACAATTTGAACATGAAGAATTTTGTACTCCCATGAATTTAGACTCCACCACAGAAGCTTTACGACTCAGTAAGCAAGACTATGATAGATCTACATCACGAATTCATACATATTTAGATCAGATTTTGCTTCACCTACAAAAGGAGGAAATTCATGAGGAAATGTATGTTGTCCCTAATGAAGTGTCTAGTCCCATTCATGTAAATAATGTTGAATATGAACCTAATTTAGAGGAACATGAATCGACTAATGACACCACCACTGTTAATGAGGACCAATATGCATGCTACCATGATGATGATTATGATGATATGTTAAAAGAACATGAAAATATTGTGGAACCTGTTGGTTCAAAAACATATGGCTTCTCGCCCTCGACCTTCATGCATGTTGTTCTTTCTAATACTCATTGTAATTCATATGATTTTGATATTGACATGGGATTCGTACAATTATTCTGTGAAGATGAGCATGACATAGGAATAGTTGAATCTTCTGTAGACACTAATATGCATGAAAATATATTTGATGTGTCTGATTCTCTACCTAGGTCACATTGTGATATTTCTCCTGATTTGCCGATGCATGAGAATGAATCTGTTGATGATGTTGATGACTCTGATTGTGATCTTGCCAATTTGTTTGATGATTGTGAGCATGTTGTGACACTTGTAGAAGACTTAGGAGATGTTGATGTGATTAATAATGATGTGCCTATCTTCCTACATGAGTCACAATCTGATGGCCTTCCACCCAACCTAGATTTGGTTTGTACCCATATTGTCAAACCAACTTTTCTGAGAGTCCCTAATCTAGGTTTGGAACTGTGTGCTTCCCAAGTCCTTTTGGACTATTTTGCATCTAAGTATAATATCTTTGAGGAGCCACAGTTGGAATTAGCATGTTTGCCCGTCCCTAGCAAAGTTCATTTCGAGTTAGACCTTGTGCATGATGAACCCCCAAAACTGCGAGATTTTGTTTCCAAAATTTTATCCGTTGAAAAATCCAGGTTTGGGGGTAGCTCATTTTGTTTCACAGCTTCACTTGCATGCCTATCATATTATTATTGTGTGAAGCTGTTGAAACCTCTACACTTTGTCTTTTAGGTTGATCCTCAACTCTTTAGATTGTTAGTGTATGGTGAATTTTTGTATAAAATCCAGTAGATAAAAATTTTAAAAATCCTTTTGTTCCTTTTGTATATATTTTGCTAATCCAATATGATCTCGGCTGACATATGTTGGATTCTTGCCTTGAATAACGGAGTTCTAATATTGCTTTCGCCGAAATCGGGTATTCTCTTTCCTTTTTCTCTACTCAACATGATCCTCTTCATATGTTGTTTTATAATTTTGTTCATATTTTGAAACATTGAGGACAATGTTTAGTTTAGGTTTGGGGGTGAAAAGTAGATACTTTGATAATATGCCATAATTGAAAACAAGAACTCCTTCTTTTTGAAAAAAAAAATGAAAAATGAAAATAAAAAATTAAAAATTGAAAAAAAAAAACATAAAAATGGAGCTCATTTACCTTGAAATGTTGACTCTTGTGCAAATATGTAATTATTAGGAGTCTTAGTCTAGATATTTAGGCACCCTGATTCTAGCACAATTCACATAGTGATAAGAAATTTGCACGCGCACGATCTACCAATACATGTATAGCCTCGATCTTCAAGGTGTTTGATAGGAAGTCACGATTGCCAATCACTTTAGATACTAAACGAAACTTGACTAGCTTGTTCTTTGGTTGGTTGGGATAGAAGGTGGAGGTTACATTAAGAAAGACAACCATCGAATTTAACTGGGTGCATCAAAAAGGGCTACCTCTTGCAAAGTGTCATGTAATCTTTTGTTTCCTTTTGTATATGTATCAAAAGTGTTTCTTTATCAAAA